>NW_015112812.1:63236-131899 GCF_001443285.1 Poecilia latipinna | reverse complement strand
ATATTAAATATATTTCAAATATTAGGCACAATAATTTTGTCATCCAAGGTCATCCAGAGGTAAAACAGATCACATTTTCATCTGTGTGGATGAATAAAAAGATTTCCAGACTAGACAGGAAGATGTTTCCTGCCCTGGTTTTGTGTAAAACAAGATGATAGAAACCTACAGTGTATAATTATCCTGTTTCAGTTCATCTCATACCAAGATGTCTTTTTTATGCCTGGGTTTCTTAATGATGACTTCTTTTTGTGTGTAAACAGGCAGTTTGTTAACAGTAGTTACATTCCCTGTAGTTATTTGAATGCCTCTATGATCTGCTGCGAATTGCCTTGTAAAGCAAATCAGCAGATCATTGGATTTACTGCTTGTCATGAATATGTGAGCGTGTTAAACCAAATCATAACAGAACAAACAGTTTCAGGGCAAAGATGCAGCACTTTGAGGAATTAACCCGGAGACATAGGCTGGCAATTAACCAGTGAGTTAGAGAGCTGTCTATTGTTGGATCTCGCTTAGAACCAGAACCAGAAAGAACAAAACTACAGTCTACTGGCAAAGTTTGCTTATGTAAAACAGACAACAAACTCTCACACATGCAGTCATCCATTTACCTCCACCGTTCTTCTGGCACAGATAGGGAAACCTCCAAACGTTTCCCAGGCCAACCGAGAAGCCGACCTGAGCGAGGATGTACTCCAGCTTGTTGTTCCACGCCGGCCGGCCGTCCTCGGCGTCCTGCTCCGGGAGCAGAGACCTTCCTGGGGCGGTGGACCCGGGACTCAGACCCATACTCATCTGACTGCTCTTATAATCCATGGGGTGCTCCAGGGACAGCAGGTCAGCCACAGACTCTGTGACCGGCTCATTGCTGTGCTCCCGCTGAGTCACCTTGGTGTTTTTTGGCATGGCTGCTGCGAACGACGGAGCTCCTTCAGAGGGGAGGCTGATGACGGGGAGCGAAGAGGAGGATGTCCGGCAGAAGAGCGGCCAAGTTGGTGTGTGTCGGGATGAGAAAGTTGTGCTTTTCCTAAATCTGTGAAGAGACGTCATATAGAACAAAATGTCACATTTTACGCAAAAAAAGTGTATTTTAAGAGGTTTAAGTCTTATATTGTTAATTTTAAAGTAAACCGGTATGACCAAACTTTTAAGCTCAATTGAGACATTTGCTCAATGTTTTAGAAAATTCCCACGTTTTTGTCATGAAGTGGCGGTTTTGTGATGGTGAGAACGAACGCAGGAACCCAGTTTGAGATGATGATGATGAAAAGTTTAATAAGAAAGTGACTCAAAACAGTCCGGTTCAGGCAGCACGGCAGAAGGCTTAGCAACAGCTAAATACCAGTAGCAACTCAAAAGACAAGACTGAAAACGAGAGCTGAGTCGACACAGGACTTATCAGTTCTACTGTGACGACTACTGACGGTGACACACAAACACACAAGGATCTGACAAAGAACAGAGACAACAGGTGGGCTTAAATACACAGGGAGTAATCAGGGGGACTAGGTACACAATTGAGGAGCAGACAGGACATCACAGACTCACAGGGGAACAGAACTAAATAAACTTAGAAAAACCTAGAAATAAATACACAAAAAACTCAAATCCTCACAGTTTTGCCTTTTATTGAGCTCCATCCAAGTCTGACGTCCTCCCAGCTAGAGAAAAGTGTTCCCACAGCACCATACTGACACCATTGTGTTTCGCCATGGAGAAAGCATGTTCAGGATGTCTCTGCAACTTAACCTTTTGCATGACGACCAAAACATCCCATCTTGGTCGGATCTGAGCAGAGTCCATTCTTGTCCATGTTTTCCCTGCATGCTTTGTGGCAATCTGCACATCAGATTTCTAATGACTTTCTTTCAGCTATGGCTTTCTCACCGCCTCTCTTCCATGTAGTACCAAAATTGTGGAGTTTATTGACCAGTTGACCTGCTGACTGAGCGATTAATCTCTGGTAGGTTTTCAGGTCTGTTGTACTCTTTTATTTTCAGATGATGGGGTGAACAATATTATCCTACAGCCAAACCCTGATTTAAACTTCTCCTGGCCTGTCTGCTGCGTTTCTTGTCTCTATGAATCTGTTTGTTCACCAATCTCCTCTAACGAACAGCTGGACTCACACTGAGACTCAGTGACACAAAGGTGGTCTTCGTTGACATCTGAAGACAATTTGCTACACTTGTAACATGACACAAGGCACAGAAAATGGTTAACAATTGCAAAATACCTGCTAACATAAAGCACATATCTTTCACAGGAGATAAATTATGATTGAAAATCCAGGATTATTCCTAACATTTCCTCACCAGATCTCTAGTTTTCTGATGAATTGGTGATTGGATCCATCTCATAAACATTCACCAGCTGATTAATGACTTAAAATCTTAAAATAAAAGATGTAAAGTATCTTGTTGCATGTGAAAAAATGTCTCTAGCAGAAATGAAATGAAAAAGCAGACATAGATTTTTACTGAAACTTTATAAATCAACAACAAAGCAGTTAGGTTTTTGTTTAAAACCTGAAGTATTTTTAAACAGCAGCACTTGAGAGCCATGAGGCCGTTCTGTAATCCACTTCATTACAGCAGTTGAATCTCCCAGACTGAATTACAATCCGTTTCACAGTAAAGCCCATTATACCAGAGTTGAGTCATGTGAACAGCAGTGAATGGTCTGTGTGTCTCTCAGGAAAACGCAGCACAACTAAACTAAACCCTCTGAGCTTTAATCAGCTGTTAATGACTTTTTTTTTCCTTATACACGCTTTTACACGTTGTCAACAGGGTTTTTTTTTTTTTATTACTGTGTGAAACAATGTGACGTTCTGGAGTAATGGTGAATTTTTCTTTTTTAGTTGAGAAAAGCATGTTGGGTTTTCCACGGCATATAGAACCTTAACTACTTAACAAAAGAGAAACTGTGATCGATTAGTTTTATTGTCCTACATTTACGAGGATTTAATGGCCATTAACTGATTAAACCAGTAATCTACTGGTTTAGCATTGGTCTGTCCAGCAAGCAAAACCTCGTCTGTTTTCAATGGTTCCTACATTCATTCATTGTTGCTTTATGGTTTTTTTTTTATCACTCTATATTTTGCAGAGATAGAAAAAGGAAAAGTGAGAATCATTTGACTACTTGCACAGCCCACATTTAATAAAGTAATTCCAATAATTATTTCAACAAATAAACAACAAATTGTCAACACTTAAATTTCACACCTCACCCAGGCAGGAGTTTGTTTTTCTTCTTTACAAATGTTCGCTTCTTCATCACGGCAAAAATCCTCGAATGAACTTTTTAAATATTTCAATTTTTTTTTTTTGCTTTTGTTTTCACCCTTAAACATAAATAAAGCTACATGGAAATAAAACTAAAACTGAAGACATTGGGAACACTTCTTATTGCTCTTTTTGCATTACAAAAATTTGATTTGATAACTTTCTATATCATTTTCCACAAAATTTCCACACATCGTGTGCCTAACAGATCCACAAGTATCTGGTAAAATGTGCAAACGTCTTCATGTAACATTTTCTTACCTTACAGTAAACGCAGAGCAATTCAGCCTTGCAGAGGTGAAATTAAATTAATTAGATCTACAACGTCAAAAGCCTAATTAATTTCAGTTTTTAATTTCAATATGTGAAACTCATGCACATAGATTAAAATAATTAAATAGTTTGTTTCTATTAATTTTGATGATTATGTTGGCATAAGCTTAAAATATGGTTTCTCTGAAAATGTGATGATTCCATACGATCATTAAAAAAACTTTTCACTGCAGACATTTTCTGTTGCGGCAGACAAAATCATGAAAACATTGAGTTAATGTCCTGGACCGAGATACAGACTGCTGCTCTGAAAGGAGCTCTGACAGTGCACAGATTGAGGTATTCAGGCATATTATTGGAAAGTTTAGTGGAAGTAAAAATCTCCTAAAGCATCAGGAAAGACTGATAAAGGAAGGTCATTAAAGATTATATAGGGAGATTAACAAAGTGAGGACTGAGCTGATGCTTTCAAAGTAATCGCAGCAAAACATAATCAATATGTCTATAAATTAATGGTTCAATTTTTAAACTGAATTGGTGAAATATGTTTTTGATGGTGTTGTAATTAAATAATGTTAAAATGTACCATTCTAACTTGGGGAAATAAAAACAATAATATATATCTTATAAAAATTGGGACAAAATAGTTGGAGAAGAACTATGGATTTCTGCAAACATAGCTTTTGTTCCAATGTCTCCTCTCATCTTGTGTTAAAACTCACTAAAGAACCCAAAAACCAATCCCAACCTCCATAATATTAAATGCACATATTTAGCTCCAGCATTATACATTTGAAGCAAGTGTTTGAAATGCACAGGGCGTAAGTTAGCTGCTCTTGTGCTAATTAACTAAAGGTTGGCTAAAGAAAGCCTAACACATTACTGACACAGGTGACTTTTGTTAAATGCCAGAACAGCAGCTGTGCAGGTAGAAAATGAATGAGCAGACTGTCAAAGCTGAGGCAGAGCAAAACGTGAGACTTTTTGCTCCGGCAGCTCAAGGGCAGAGAAGAAAAGTCAGAGGTGTTTGATCTGAAGACAAGGAGCTTAATCTGAAAGCACATGCAGCCGACAGATATCTGAGCCCAGATTCCAGTCGGTCCTGAAGAACGGTAGCCTGACGTTTGAGGTCGTCTGAGGGGCTGAACGAGTCGCTCACACATCCACATTCCTCAGCAGTCACGACACACACATGGCTCCGAGGCAGGGTGCACGACGCACATTCCAGGACTGCAGCCCACAACTACTACACTGATTCATCCACAAGGTCCGCGCGAAGAAAGAGGCTCAGATTTGATCTGTGCACTGTTTTCACACAGATAGAAAAATCAGGAAAGTGGGAAACTACCCAAAGTGTAGAGATTGGGTATGATTTATAATTCGGAGGTGTCAAACACGTTTTCATTTCGACCCATTTCAAACATCTGAATGACGATTTTAATGATAAAACCCACTGAACAGTTAAAATATTAATAAACAGCAGTTCCTCCTGGATTTTGTGATTGTTTTTGGAATCAAAATCACAACTAGAAATATTTGCAAGGGATTCCTACTATATTTGCATTAATGTGACTTTTTATTACTCGCTGTCTCAATCACGGACTATAACTTAGCATCAAGTAAGGCTGAGGCAGCAGTCAATTAAACCCAATGTTTTTAACCAATTTTGAAAAAAATGTGCAGTAAAATAAAATAAAAAATGGGGATTTGTTGATTTTGTTTGAATTTTGTGGATTTGTGAAAAACTGGAGTTACTTATTGATGTGAGTTTGAGTCTAGAGGGCCACATAAAAAGCTACAGAGGGACAGATTTGGCCCCCGGGCCTTCAGTTTGACACATGTGCTCTAATTGTTTCCCAAAATAGTTTTCAATTATGTTGAACAACTGAACAGGAAAGCAAACAGAAGGTCAAATTTAATCAATGACAAGTTTCCAATTTCACAAGTTAGTGTGCAACTAAAGACGATAAAATGCCTCAGATTGACGTTATGTACCACTGTGCAACTTAAACTCAATTTAAACACAACTTATATGTGGCAATAGCCTGAACTAAACACTACACATTACCCTGAACACCCCACCCCCAAGGTGACACATGGTGGTGGCAACATTATGCTGTGGGGATGCCACTCTTTAGCTGATCAGAGGGCAAATGCAGGGTAATCCTTATAAAGAACTTGCAGCTTCCAGCAGGAATACAAACCAAAACATACAACCAGAACCACGAAACATATTAATGTGTTAGAATGGTCAAGGTATACATGAGCAAAGCTGTTAGAAATATAGCCCCCATAACAGCTGTAATTGTAGAGACGGGTAAACGATTGACAAAAGGAAGCAAACTATCATTTTCCTTCCACTTCATAATGATGCACTACTTTTTGTTTGTCTATCTCATGAAATTCCTCTAAAACATATTGAATTTGTAGTGGTAACATGACAAAATTAATTTTTAAGAAATAACTAAACAACTGGATATAAACACTTTTGCAAGGCCCCCCAAAATGTTTCATCCAGAGGGTGGAGAGGATTGTACCAAGACCTGCATCTTCCTTCAGCTACATCCCCGAGTTTCCACAGACCCCCTGGAGCTGATGATGCAACCAAACAGGTTCCTCATGACGCTTTGCTCCACTTGCATCTGCTGTGGTTGCCTAGCGATGGGCTCTTTCTGAAAAATTGAAATCCCATCTTCGCAGCATCAGTGCTCCTCTACGTCTCTCTCTCCCTCTTTCCCTCCTCTCGTTATCTCAGATGGTCAGACAATGATAATACATCCCCCCGAAGGAAATAACAATGAGCTGCATGTGACAAAAGTGAAGTGTGTGGAGGGGGGACGGAGAGTAGGTGATGGATCTGCAGTCGCATCTTTTGCCAGTATCAGTCAGGGAGGCAGCCATCACGCACGGCTCATCTCATCTGTTGGGCTTTTTTAGATTTGAACCAACTCCAGGCTGAAAATGGAGTCAGTGCAAATCAGACTCTGTTTGATTGGCTGCTGAACTGAATGTTAGATCAGGAACAACAGCTGACTGAGAAGATCCAGCCGTCAGTCAGGCGAGAGCTGGAGGACAGATTCCGTACGTGGATAACAACCTCCGTCAAGGTCAAAGTAAGCCCCTAGCAGCGATGCAGGGATGCAAACGGAAGTCAGCATAAAACTGAGCGTCGGAAAGGGAGGATTGATCAGCACAAGTGTTAATGTCGCGGGCCGAATAACCAACCGGGCTGTTCGTCAGGTGAGGAGCTGAATGCTGCCACTCCTCTCTGTCTTGTGACCAAAAGCGCCTCGCAAAAACTATAATAACACACACAAAAAACTAAATGCTGAACAGAAAGAGGAGAAAATGGAGCACACTAACGATGTGGTAGGTCCTACCTTCTTTGCGGTCTGCGGATCGGGCCGGTGTGGCTGCATAAATCCTGGGTGAATGTATGCTGCGTTCATTCAGCCACCGTCTCTGCATGCAGCATCTCTACGCGCTGCTAGATGCGAACTCAACAGAGAGCCTCCAGCCGCTCACAGCGCACGGTGCGTAAAGTCTGACGCAGGAGCTCAACGCCAGCCACAAGTTCCCCCGCTTAAAACTGCGATTAACCGGCCGATCGCCTCCGTTTGTCTCACTTCTCCTGCCGGATGATGCTCTCCAAATGACTTTCTCTCACTCTCGCCTCTGATTTCCACGTGGTTTCAGCCGTGTTGTGGGGCGGGAAAAAAAACAAAAAAACAAAACATTACTATGGAAAGTCACGACGAAGTCTGACGCAGGTTTGACTCATCCGCCCGTGCGCACGTCAGAGACTGATCCAAAAAAAAAAAAACATCTGCAGTGTTCACTGGATGTTAGGATAATGAGAGGATCGCACAGATAGTCTTCAATCAGGTGCTTGATCAGTGAAAAAGTTCTCTCCCTCAGAACTGCTCAGATGATGATGTCTGAACGATCATCATATGAAATGGCAGGCTTGATAAACTCCAATATAATGAACCTGGGTGGTTGCACAACTTAATGGTCGTTTCTCAAGCAGAGCTAATATGTGGCAAAGTCATTTTTCTCTCTGACACCAGTTGTGCCCTTGGCTCTGCACATCCTACCTCATTTTATCAGACAGATGTCTGCAGGACTTGTTTCATTATTATTATTTTTTTCAGATATAATTACCCACATCATGGTGATCATTGTCAGTGCTGTCAGTCAACCTTCTCACAGTCATTGCAACCACTTGCACTTTCTAAAGTCTTTACCGATTACAACTAACTCCACTGGATTTTTTTGTGCTACATCAACACCGAGTGATGAAAAAGGAAAATAACTCCAGATTTCTAGATTAAAAAAAGAAGAAATCTTACAAAAGTTTGCATTCAATTCCTTTTACGCTGATTTCTGAAGGAAATCCAGTGCAACTAATTGTCTGTAGAAATCCTCGAATTAAAAAAATGGAGTCTCTGCCTGTGTCTATGTTAATCTTTGAAGGCGTCTGAGGTGAAAGTTGGTCTGAAAAAAAATCCCTAAGTTTGTCAAAAGCCATACAGCGGACACAGCAACTATAGAAAAAGGTCCTCTAGTCAGATGAGAACAAATTTGAACTATTTATTTGGTCATCAATGACCTTGACAGAAATAGGGCTCATCAGCCTGAACACACCATCAACAAAAACACGTATGGTAATGGCAGTTTTTCTTTTGGCAGGGAAAAGTTAATTACAGGGTAAAGCTGGAAGAAAACCTGATAGAAATGCTGAGACTGTAGTGGAAGATCCTACCAGCAGGACAAGGAGTCAAACACCCAGCCAGCGTTACGTAAAATGGTTTAATGCATGTTGATGTGTTAAGATCTTCCAATCCGTCACAAAATTGATGTTCACACATTTTCTCCATCCCATCTGACTGCAGTTGAGCTATTTTGTACCACAGGGACGAAGAATTTCTAATGAATTAGTAATAAATGTGTCTTGGGCAAAACAATGCCTACATTTCACCTTTAGAGGACAAGAGGCAATTTATTGAGACATTACTGACCTTAGATTACTTAATAAAAATGCAAAGTGTGCAAAAATGTCACAAAAGCAAAATGTGTTGAAACGCAAAAGGTCTGGGTTTAATATTTGAGCCGAAGCCACAAATGTTTGAGATGAAGAGTAGAGAAGAAGAGAGATAACCTAACACCTGCTGAAACAGGAGTGATCATTTTCTTTATTTAATCTTTTTATAAGCTTAGTGTGCAGGTGACATGTCAGATTATTTTATTTATTTATGTTTTATGCTCAGCTACCTCAGAGTTACCTTTGCATGCATCACAAGGTGCTTCCAAAACACACACACATGCGCACGCGCGCACGCACACACACACACACACACACATGCAACACTGCATGCATGCGTGCATGCGAGGTGTGCTTCCTGTCTCCTTCAATTCGCCCATGTGACTCACTTTTCCACAGACTGCCTACTGGGATCAGTTGCCATAGCAACCAGCTGATCATATGATGGTTACTCACTCTTTGAGCTTTTTCTCTCTTTTTATTCCCCACCCCTCTCTTCTTCTTCTTCTTCTTCTTGTTCTTCCTTCCTCCTCCTCTTGAGCACCTTTTTACCGCCGCTCGTCTCCGCTGTCGTGAATGAGCCGCTGAACTTAACAGTGCGGCAGCATCATCCTGACCACCTCAGCAAACTCAGCATGCAATCGATTCACCCGCTGGTGGTTTTGCAGCCCCTGGTGTTTGGTGACTCACAAACACAATGGTTATCACACCTTGAAAATTATGCAGCGCCAACCCGATGTCCCCTGCCTCCTGTCAAAGCCCGGAGTCTGGTGCAGGATTACTCGCCTTAAAGCTTCATGGATAACACACACAGGCCTCATCCTTAAAGTGAAAACCCAGAAATACTGAGACAGGCACTCGCACTTCACATTTTATTCTTGAGAAATTGGCAAACGAAGCAGAAAGATTGTCCCACGACTTCCCATCAGCACATTTTTCATCTCAAACGCTGCTTCCTTTACCCAGGTGATTTTATTTTTATTTTTACAATGCTGTCAGGGCGGTTAAAGAAGTAGAGGCGGCGAGGTTCTTGGATGCATTCCTAATGTTTCACACTCTGTTAAAGTAGACCGCAGAATGGAGGGCTAATGAGGCATCAGACCGGGCTGTGATTTACAGCTCTCTGAAGGGCCATTTATCGAGGCTTAGTTCTGTGAAGTCGGACAGCTAACCTCCCTGTAAACAGAGGCTTATCTGCAGTCTTCTCCAGGTTCATGATACATTCAAGTCATGTATTGTCCTCTAAATGTCTGTTTGACATCATGTTTGGGACCGCACATGTAGGATAGAGACATGTTTTTGAGAGGAAAGGAAAATTTTATTTCATAAATTTAAGGGAGGAGGAAATATTTATCTGAGGTCTGAGACTCAAACGGGCATTTTTTTTTATCTTAGACAATCAGGTGACAGTAAGTTAAATTTTCAACATGGTCACTTTAGTCAAAGTTGACAAACAAATTACATTTCTACATATTAGTTTTCAATAATGTTTTTTTTAACAGTACAACACCTCCCTAAAGCAATAACACCCTTTGAATTGAACTTGTTATTTGAGTTAAGTGACAGGAAAATGTTTTGCGGTTTTCACATTTTGAATACAAAATAAAATCTGAAATATTGTGATGTGTATTTGTATTCAGCTGCCTGTGAGTCGGTGCTTTGTAGACCCACCTTTTGGTATAATGAAAGTCTTTTGGCCTGGGTCTCTACCAGCTTTGCCGAGATTTCTGCCCATTTTTATTTTATAAAGTAGGTAAAACCAGTGGAGAAACACCTGTGAACATAAATTTTTAAGCATTTTCCCCACACAGCATCTTAGGTGGTGGACATTATTCAATAAATCGGTAAGCTCTGGAGGCAATATTGATCAAACAGAATTTTATGGAGCGAATTTGAAAGGGCGATACACACCTTTAAGATTTTATTTTAAAAAAACAAATAGCAAAGAACACACTACTTTGTGTTGATCATCAAATCCTGATGAATGCAATGAATTTTGCGGTTCTAACATGACAAAATGCAAAAAAGCCACAGGTGAATCCCTTCACAAAGCATCAGAATCACATAATGTGAATGCAGTCATGAAATTTCCTTTGAAAGAATATCTGACATTAAAATTGGGATTGCACAAAGAAAACGCTGCATACTCGGATGGAAAGTTATCCTTCAGCTTAAATTCAATTAAGGAAAGAGGATATAGCAAATGATACTGCAGGACGTTCCACTCTCCATCTGCAGAGTATCATCCCCGACCCCCCCAGGCCTCAGGAGAAGCAGGTTGCCAGGTCACAAATTAAACATGCTGACGAAAACCTACGGGCAAAACCTGTTCCTCGTCTCGGGGGGTGTTTCTGCGCAGCTGAGCCACGTCGGCTGTTCATGGTCCAACTCATTCTCTCTGCTCCCCCTTTAGCCACCTGCCAGTGGCTTGCTCCAGAATCCATCAGTGTGCTGACACCTTGCCCACTCCCCTCTGGGCCTGTGAGGGCAGGTGCTGGAAGAAGGCAGACAAATGAGGCGGGTGAGGGATTTTAGCAAGTCCCACCACTGTTTGCTGGATTCGTTTTGTTGAATGACAACAACGCTGTGACTATCAACTCAGTTCAAACCCGTAGAAATATACAAATTATTTAAAAACAACAAAGCATGCTGTATTCACTCTCATGTTCAAGGACAGCTAAATCATTTGTATTCCATCCCTCTCCTTCCTCTATTTCCCTGTAATAGCCCGTCCCGGCTGCGCAGCTGACAAGAACCTCATTAGCAGTGGCTAAAGCTGCTCTCCGCTTCCTCAGATAAAGAAATAAACACAAAAGTCACAACCAGGAGAGCAGAACCATTAGTATTGGCACCTTTGATGAATGTGCAGTCACAAAAATCAATGAGGGGAATTAGGAAATAAGATGGCAATGCCTGAAGAAAATGACAATTAAAATTTTCTTTAAACTTGGCAGTAAGGTTGTTTAAAAGAGATACAAGAACAAACTGAACTTAGCTATTATAATTCAATTAAGCCATTGTAGTTCTGAGACAATATCCCCGTATTTACTCAACTCCAAGGCAAAGCTTCACGTTATTCTTTATAGTCGTTGCTCTGTGTGGTTAAGTGTGTTTGAGGACGAGTGGGAAGTAGCGGCTGAAAATAGATCAGAGGACTTATAACGTCAGCAGGATTACCACATCAATGAATCTGTTTTTCTCTTAAATATACTATTTACATGTGCTGTTGTTGTGTGCATCAGTCAGCATTATATTGGCCAAACAATCGCTGGCAAGCGTTTTAAAACTTGACAGAAATCTTGTTAATGAAAAATGCCAATTCTTCTGTTTGTGTCTTTTCACTTTACATGGCATTTAGGCTCCTATGAGGAGGAATTAGATGATCCACTGGCAACAACTATGTGAAACACAGACAACAGCCAAGTTCAAGAACATGACATTAATCATCAAAACTAATCGCCTCAACAAATGCATCCACTTTTCATCATCACATCATTACAAGCTCCAAAAAGAGAGATTCAGCTGTTGTTGGTGAAACCTTCAGGGGACCAAGAAAGTCTAACAAGGGAAACAAACATCTATTTCCTAAAGACGCCTCAGCCTAGAAACTGGACTGCTACTACTGCAGAGCTGGCATAAAACCGGCAGCATGTATGTAGGCATGCATTTCTGCACACAGTAAGTCAGAGTCACCTGGTTTGGCATTATGAAGGGCAGCATAAAGCCGCTGCACCACCTGACATTCTGCAGGAAGAACAGCAGATGACCAGAGTAAAGTTGTTTTCTGTCTAAATAAAATAAAAATGCTTTCTTGAGAAGTAAAGGTAAGCGCTGCCATGTGTTTTGCATGCTCACATCCAGAGACCAGTCAAGTTTTAATCACTGCCAAGAAGAAAAGCAAACAATTTTACCCTGAATGTATCATACAATTCAAAGTTCAACTTTACCAAATAATCCAGGAGCAATCTGGTGCTAATTGATGTTCTACTCAGCAGGCTGGAGCATCATTCACAAAGGGAAAAAAACAACAACAACAAAAACCAAGATTGATTCAGGGATCAAAACACTAAAACTCACCTAATCTTAATCCCAAGAAGAATCTGTGGTCAATCACTGAAATGGACAATCTGTCATAGACTCAAAGCCAGAATGTTCATCCTTATTCTGGATTTGGACTTCAAGCTGATACAGATATCCAGTCCCAGTTGATTTGGTCCCAAGTCAAACAAAGTGTTTTCCACACTGACAGAAATGAAAGGCTAAAAGGTATTAAATGCAATAACAAAACATGCAGCAAAATAAGCACAAATCTTGAGCAAAAACAACACAAACCTAAATAAGATTAAAAATATAAACAAGAACCAACAACAACAATGAAACACTTGTCATTTCTAGCAGCCATTGTACAGTGCACACAGCAGTAAACCCAGCTGATCAAACTTGCTGGAGCTCTGTCTGTGTTGCTAGGTGAGGGGCTGGGCTGCAGTTGCTATGGTAACGGGCAGAGCCCACTGATTATCATAGGGAGGATTTTGAAACGGCTCATTTTCAGACACCAGAAATATTAAGTCATTGCCAGAAATCAGGTGGGTGTTGTTTTTAACCACTTGGACTGTTTTTAAAATGGAAGAACAAAAATGTGCCAAAAGTGAATTTTGAATGTTCTTTGATATCTGCATATTTTTGTCACACATAAAACGTAACCTAAGCTCTGTGTTGCTAATAAGAGATATGAACGAATCAATACAAAAAACCAAGGATTCAGCTGGGGATTTTTTTTAATTATTTTTTTTTACAAATGTTATCATCTCCCTTGTTTAATGTGGCCCGTGAAAAGTCCACCTCACAAAGTGCAAACAGCCCTTCCCTGCCACCTCACAGTGACTAATCCTCTGTGACCGGAGCCAGGAGAGCAGCCCGGTGCTCTGGGGGGTAGAATGCACCGACTTTCCTGTAATTACATAAAGAAGCGTGAATGAAACACTGGCAACTCTGCTTGTTGTGACCCTGTCTGCTGGAGTCTCATCAAAAATCCTCTACTGGCCCTTTAGGTATGTGTGTGTGTGTGTGTGTGTGAGAGAGAGAGAGAGGCAGCAGATGATACGTTGTACAGCTGTACAACCAGACTTGTCTTGTTTTTAGCCTCTTTATGTCTTGGTTAACCAGCCTGAAACACGCCAGATGCTGCAGAGCTAATAGCAGCAGAGGATGTAGAGATTTCAGACTGTTTTGTAAAATGCTTTGCAGTTAATTGTATACATTTTTTCCCTCACTACCTACACAGTCCTATGTTTTTAGCCTCATGAATTCCTTCAAATTATGTTTCTAACATTCTAGCCTGGAGCCTGACCACAAACTGACTGACTGAACGTTTATTTATTCATTATTTGTTTTGGATTTTTGATTTCTTTCCACATTTGGCGTATATTTCAGATGGGCATAATAAAAACACGTGGAAAAACAATTGAATGATTCAGATTTAATTTGTCACTATGTAATTTTTATCATTTATAAAGATGGAGGGCATCTATCACTCAGAGCCTCTGTGATGTCGTAGTGCCCCCTACTGGGCAGAATCGTTATAACATAGCAAAATGTAGACCAGCGCTACCGGAGTTCAGTGAATGTACATAAAAGAGGGAAACAATTGGATACAACTTGACACGGCAAAATACTTTTAACATTGAAGGAGTTGAGTATAAAATGGTTTATCTGGAGCAGCATTGACACATTCATTTCGCATCGATTGGTCCCTTTTATTGGTTTTTGGTTTGAAAGCAAACAGTGCGGTAATCCTCCCTCCTCCCACCTCGTCCTCTCCGGCTGTCGGCTCCGGCTGCTGAGGCCTCTGCTGTCGAGGGAAAGCTTTGCAGCCATCTGGGCTGCAGCAGGGAGTGGCAACCAGGGCACCGGTGCATAATACTCTTCTAGCCTTCATGGACAGAGGAAAATATCAATTTGCTATTTTATTTTTCACAAATATTTGCAACCATTTATGGAATAAAATATGTAGTTTAGTCCATAAATCCGATTGCTCTGTGAAGGAATCACATGTTTACTAGGGCACCTGGTCAGGGAGAAAGGAGTGAAGAAGTTTAAGGCAGAGTTAGATTATCAATCAAAATCCCAATCTTTGAACATTTTCTATGCACCGCTTTGTCTATCATTTGAAAACCCATAGCGTCGGAGCTCGAGTCTGTTGCCAGAGCAACTTGTGCAATCAACAACTCTGGCCTTTATGAAAAGTATCAAAAAGACAGCTGTCGTTGAAAGAAAGCTGCATAAAATCCTGATTCTAGAGGACAGAAGGAAGCAAATCTATCGGTACATTAAGATAAATCCAAGTGCTTTACAAGAAAAAATTTTAAAAATCCCAAATATACCCAAACTTTGAAATACACATAAAAATCATAAAGTTTCAAATAAAATAAGAAAAACATGAGATGTAGTCACACAAAGAAGGAAGAAAGAGCAAAAGGCATAATTAAAAACCACATAACAGAGGAAAAAGCAATCATTGGTCTCAACAGGTTATCTGCAGTAAAAACAAACATTTTCACGTCGGACTAAAAGCAGCTGACCATTTCAGCTTTTGAGGACAAACAGGTCAACACAATGGATCGCTATAATGGTCAAAAATACTGACAATAATAGTAATAATTTAGGCCTCATTAAGGCATCGTCAGCTCAGAATATGTCCGCCCTGCTTGTCATGGCTAAGTTTTTCCTCCCGTCTAGATCCTCGTCTTCATCAAGGCCAACTATTACTGTGACAAATTGTACGCAGTCTCATCTGGCAGCTCCGTCAGCAGACGGGCCCATCTGCAACACCACTATTCTCCCCAACAAGACAAACGGCCCGCTCTCTACCATCTCCCTGTGGCTCTCATCAATTATCGCCGGCCGCGGCCTCGCTCTTACCTCACCTCCTCCTCTTCAACCCACGGTTCATTTATTTTCCTGTTTTCTTCACACTCAGTTTCATTATTGATTCCAGCACAGGATGGCAGGAGCGTGATGTCTCTTTTAAAGTTTGCTCTTCTTTTGTAAAGCCAAGCCAAAATCCTTCCTGCACAGGAAATAACTCTTTTTATTTCTCAACATGTTTTTGGCAAGCTAATCGGGTAAGCCGACTGAGGTGACAGGAAAGTAAAAGGGAGTATTTTTGAGGTTAGCAGCCACTGAATTTATGATAGATGACAGTAAGCTGCCACTGAAGCCATAAACAGCAGCCGACCTCCTCATGAAACGCGGCTTGTCTGCAGGTTTGATTAACAGTTCTGGGCTCCATAAAGCTGCCTTCGCTCTGTGCTCCACAACCATTAGCTGAAATAATTATTGGCATGAACAGTAAAGCATTTCAACCTCTGGATGTTTTGCTCCAAAGTCCTGTCAGTGATAAGCAGGGAGAACAAATGATTGTCTTCATAGCTGAAAGAACAGACGGACTATGAGTCACAAGGCCTTGGCTGGGAGAAATGTTTAATGAAAGATGGCTAAAGATGTCTGTCTGGGAGGCTGTCAGTCTGACTGCATAGGTTTGTAACTGAGTCATCCTCTGGACTTTCTTTGCTGTTTTATCACCCACCTACGTCCATCCTGGACCTTGCATCTCAATAAATCTGCCACTTGCTGCTGTTGGTAACTATAGCACTATTACCACAAACAGTAACTCCCTCAAAGTCACATCATACAGCAGGAATCATTCTGAATACTTCTACGTGTGCATCACAAGAGTCGTCTATTTAAAGCTGTGGTGTATTTCTGCACGCAGCCACTAGATGGCACCGTCGGGATCACTGAAGCTTCAGTGTGCGACTTTCAGACGTCATGATAACAGGATTTGATTGGTGTGTCCACAGCATCCTGGCTACTGACACCGGGCTTTGGGTCTCTTGCTACACTGACATCGTGGAAGCAGAGAAGGAAAATTATTAAATGAAGACGTCGTGTCATTGTGTTACGCATTAATACAGTTCAGAGACACATGTCTTCATAACGGTCTGTGGGACATCTTGTGTTTCCCTTCCTCATTTGTTCAGCAGGTTTTTAAAGCATAATAACAGTGGCACCAGAAATTGACATTCTTCCACTTTTATGATAATAATAATAAAAGCTTATGTTTGTGCTTTGTGAACTGGGAGACCATTGACACAAGTGCGTTCACTTCTCCAGATGGGTCATTCTGATATGTTTTATTAAAAAAATATATATATATACTAAAATACCTGACAATGTGTTTCTTTTTCTCTTTGTATTTATGGTATCCATTCTGTGTTGTTGTTCTATTACAGAAAACTAGAGTTAGATTCAGTCTGTAACAAGTCCAACATATTGTCTGTAGACTTTAGAGAGGTTTGTGTCAAAGCAAAAAATAAAAAAATAAAAATAAACTCTGGGGAAGGATACAACAAAGGTGAGGCTGTTTTATTTCTATTGCAAGTTTTAAGTAACCAGGCAATTCAAAGTACCACGTATGATTAGAACAAAATAAAATAACAAACAAGGAAAAACCGACACAGCAGGGACAAAATAAGGGAACAGGCAACAGTTCATGATGTTCCAGTTGTTATTGAGCAAAGACAGCTTTTCACAAATATATTCTTAGCTTTGAGTTAAAGCTAAAAAGTGTTTCAGCATCTTTGCAGTTTTCTGGAAGTTTGGAGACCTGAGTGGTCTGGAAATGCTGATGCAACAACAATAACAAAAACAGTTCTTTAATGTATTTTGATGCCAAGCCATTCAGCGACTTACAAACTGAGGGCTTTAGGACTGGGGTGATGTGGACTGACTGTTTGACATGTTGAGCTACACAGTGATAGAGACATAACTCAATTACAGCGTTTATCGTCTCTATAACTTCTCTATGGTTTCAAACTTCTACCACCTGGCGTAGGAAGAAATTTGGAACCACCAAAACTCCAGAACATACCGAGGAAAGAGGAAGATGTTTTTGTTCATACATCGTTTCCTTGTGAAGATTGGAGAGCCGTCCAAAATGTCTACCTGTGATATTGCATTTCATCAGTCAGGTCTCTATGGCAGGGACAGACAGGAGTGGATTCAGACAGAAACAGTCTGTCTAAACACACACTAGAGATAATCTGACTAGAAAAGGTACATTTTTCTCAAATTACTGATGAAAAAGCTAAAGTTTATCTTTTTATTCTGAGCTCTGCATGCTGTCTGGAGAAAACAAACTTCTCGACACCTGGCTCATCCCATCCCTACTTTGAAGCAGGCTGGTGGTGGAAGCATCATGCTGTGGAGACTTCTTTGACCAACCAGTTCAAATACCAGGTGAGAAATACAGAGCTGGGTGAAGAAAATGTATCTCCTGAGAGCAGAAGGATTCAATCAAAGTAACAAGGGAAGAATATGGATTTATATTTAATTGAACATTTCTGGAAAGAGCTAAAAGTGGCTGTCTGATGATGCAATGGCTCCAGCCTGAAAAGTGAAGGGATTTTAATACTTTTGTAGGTTGAAAATTGGTTTATTGGTGTATTACATGCTTTAAAAATACTTCAATATATGAAACCTTCCAGGAGAACAGTAAGATGCAACAAGACAGACAATAAACATTATTAGGGTCCAAAAGGAACCCGGTCAAAGCACCATGAACACACTGAGTTCAATAGGACCGGGGGTCTGTTGGACGAACAGAGACTTCTGCTGTCCAACCTTTTCCTTTCAGGTCAAAGGTAAAGTCCTGACCTGAGAGCAACATGCCCCAAATAATTTAACAACAAACAATGGCCTTCTCTCGGTCAGAGCTTAGACTTTAACGGACCTGCTTCTTCTTCATCTACGTCTGAAATTAGGGATAAATGTGTGAACTTAACAAGCAGAATTTTGTTCATGATCGTTATACCGACAACAATCCTTCTTGAAGAAACACACCAACTAAATCCTGCGTCTATGAGTGCAACAGTGGAGTCTAATAAGACTTTATTTACTGTTTGCCCACCATATGTAATTTTCCTGAGTGTTTGAAATCCAAGATCAGTCACAGAAAGGGGGTCCCAGGGCTCCAGGGACACCTAATACCCTGCATGCTCCAGGGCTGGGGAGAAGGGAAAAAAAGGGCACAATTGGATTAGATATGAAAATAGGGTCAGTGTTTGTTTTAATCAGTCTGGTGACACAGGGAGCTCTTGAAAGGAGTGTGTAATGAGAGCATGGAGAGCGAGAAAATCAGAGGAAGAGAAGGAGGGCACTGAAGGAGAAGGAGAGGAGGAGAGGAAGAGGGCAGCTGGGGTGATCGGACCCCAGGCAAAGGCTGCGTTACGGACGGCCGGGACCAGAGGGGAGGCTGTCTGGGGGGCGGCCGGTCGCTCAGAGTTCATTGTCAGGTCTCCAAACTGAGGAGGTGCCGGCCATTCCCATTATCCCAGATTCTCTCTGCAGGAGTTTTGGCCAATATGGTTGTGGCCCTAAAAGTTTTTCCACAGCATCAACTTCATCATGTGAAGTTAATGATTTATTTCATTAAGTAAACGGAGATAAAAATCCACATTTTGGAGTGGGCCAGACAAAATACTGACTCGAATCTGATAGAGAATCAGTGAAGGGAGCTAAAGATTAGGGTGATGGCATGGAGGCCTTCCAGCTTGGACGTCATGGTCAAAAATAAATGATCAGTGGAAACTTCCTGAAAGCTGCAATTATAGGAAGATTTTTATTGATTTATTGCCAATGAAGATTTTTCCCTGGCTACTGAAGGAGTTATAAATATGTTCCCATTTGTTATTTTTTTGTTTGTTTGTTTGTTTGTTTTTAAGAAATACAAATAGATTCTGTTTTTCAAAACTGATATTGTTTTACTGTGTTTTCAGTGATAACTGTCTCATTTTCTGGAAGAGACAAATGCTTTAGTTGAATGAAAACAATTGCAAATGCAAGTCTGACAGAGGAAGGTATAACTCTGTCCTTCATTGTTTGTCAGGAATGCATAAAGAAGACACAAAAGATCTTTACATATATATATATATATAAATAATTGAATAACTGTTCATAAATGGAATAATTTATGGACAGTGAAGCAGTGCTTTATAATAGAAAAGCTTTTTTTCACTATTGTGTCATTAATTTTTACATCTGAAATCAAATTTGTGTTTCAATGACGAGCATTCAGATTTTAATTTAATTTATGCTGAACTAGAAAAATACCAATGTGGACATTTTAATGTATTGCTAATCATCTGTTTCATTAACCTACATTTAGGATTTTGTAAACAGCAGTTTTACTTTTTCACCTAACAACGCTTGGCAATAATTTTCCCCACAACATATATTTGAGTTTAAGGAGATTTTTGATGAGAATTGGCCGAGAGTTTCAAACATCTAGGAGGGGAAACGCTTAAACTCCCTCCTTCAACTTAGTTTATAGATGAGTTGTTTCTCTGTAAGACTCTAAGGGTCAAATGAATCAGAAGTAAGAGTCCTAACTCCTGGATATCCATCAGACTTTCCCGGGTTGCTTGGTGAAACCATCCTTTGGTCGGTAGTGCAAATGTATCTGCTGTGAGGTAGCCCTAAATGAGATTTTCCTGAAACGTGGTGCAGACTTACTCACACCTGTGTGTCATTTATTACAGCGCTTCAAGCTGCATGTGCACACACCACCCCCCCTTACTGTCATTACCAAAATCCACAGACTTTGCTAGTCCATTGTTAAGTATAAATTAGCTCAGTTAAGCACCCCGTTTCATCTGGGGCAGACCAGAGCTCGTTTCACTGAAGGAAAAAGTCCATTTTAGCAGAACCCGAATCCCCAGCAGCGCTCTTTATCTGCTTTAAAGACGTGGACAACATGCTGAAAAAATTACAACTTATGCTTTAGTGCTCCGAGCCCAGAGGTTAGTGTGATGTGTCTGCTGAAAGCTTTTTCCATATCACTGAGAAATCAACTGTGTGCGCTCAGAGGTTTGCAGCTGCTTTCTATTCCTCGATGTGCAGAGTAATTCCAAACAGTTTATTTTCTATCCAGCCACTTCAGCCCCCAAGGTCATTTTGCTTTTTGCTTTTTCTAAACAGCCTGAAAAGCTCAGATGTCCTTTCTGTGTGGAACTCCTCTCAGTCCGATTCGCCATGCTTGTCTGGTTCCACCCAGCAAGGCTGTGTCGCTCAGACGGGCCTCTTAAAACTGTCGGCTCGTCTTATAGATATCCTCATTTTGTCCCGATTAAGATTAAGAATGAGGAGTGAAGGCAAAGCAAAAGAACGAACGCTGGAGAATCCTTCATTTGTAAATACGCAATTATAAAAATGAGAAAGTGAAGCGTGATTCAGATCTTTTGAGGGAAATCAGTCCAGTCACCACAGCAGCAGTAGCTGAAGGAGGGTATTATGTCCAGTGTCTGGGTGGCTGTTCGATGAGGGGAGGGGGTCGCGCTCTGTACCCGTCCCCCTCAGGGCATCGGTAGCAGGATGAGCCGGAGCATCCGCTTGGAGATTGACCCCAGCTATCTCTGTGGAGTTTGGCTTGTACAGCTGTGTCTGATTGGACAGGAACAAAGAGCTGCCCTGCACCAGGGGGTTTGGCATTCAGCATTCAGGGGAACAAGAGGCCGCGCCACAAATTCAGCCACATCCAAGACGACGATCTGCCCCTCAAATGCCAAGGATGGAGCAAAAATGTATTCAAGCGAGGCAATCCCGGGTAAAATTTAGCTTTTTTTTCCCCCGCTTTTTATTTTGCATGCATCTAATTACGGTATCCGTACAGAAGTATTTGAACCCTGTTTTTTTGTTGTTGTTTTTTTGTCAGTGTCGTGTTGTGGGAAAGCTTTTCTTCAGCAGAGATAGCAGCTGAGAGGTGATGGGTGGATGGAGCCACACTCTGGGCAGACCTAGAAGAAAACCTGTTTGATGCTGCACAGATCTTGATGCTGGAGTGAAATTCACCTTCCAGCAGGACAACAACCTTAAACATACAACCTGAGTTACAACTGAATGGCTCAAGTCAAAGCACTTCCACGATAGCTCAGTCAAAGTCCATGACCCAAATTTAATTTATTATATATTTACTCATTATAAGACTCTGTATAAGTTCACTGATGCCACTGGCCCATTTTGGATAGAAACAAGTGTATATACAGACAGTTACTGAAGTAATTAAATTTTTATATTTACATGTATAATTTTATATACTCATATAGAATATTAATTATACTTATGCTTAACTGTAAATTAAATTAAATCAAGATTTTTCACTTACAGCCCATGAAAACACAACATTTTACATCAGATCAACAGACGAAACATATGTGGGCTTAATGAAAAACATGTTTGATTCCTGACTATAGGTTGTTATTTTCAAAAGGTTCTTTAAATATTAAATTTAGCCTAATCAGGATGCATACTGTAATTCATTAAGTGTGACTGTGCAGGTTGGACTTGCAGTACAACAGATCGATTCAAGGTTTTAAGCCACACATCTGAGATTTTATTTGTGATGCCAGGCATTTTTTTTCCTTCCACCTCTCAATTATGCATAACATACGTGATAAAATACGCTGAATCTGAAGTAAGTGTACTTCTGCAAGGTGATGAAAAATATTTGCTCCAAACACAGTAAACACTGACAGCTGCTAGTCCAACTATAAAATACCAATATTTGAATTTGTATATTATGGGCCCACAATAAGCCACATTTCTATATTAAAATTATTTTCCTTTGCTTAAGTAAATAAAATACTTGGAAACTTTGTTTAAGACTTTTAACAAGAATAATTTACAAAGTGTATGAAACGTTTAAAAATCAGTTTTCTCCCGTCAAAGAAATTGAAATTATATGTCTTTAGATCAAACTAGAACGGCCCAATTCTATTGGATGATGACATATAGAGCTAATTAAATTAAGCATATTTCGTCGATCGGTTCTCAGTAACGTGCAGTAAATCGATCACTATGACAGCTGCGCGATTTTGAACTCAATTCATAAATTACCCACAGGGGAAAGACGGTTTTAGAGCAAAACCATAAATAAATACTGACTTATTGCTGCCTTGATATTTTAATATCAAATAAAATGTCGCCGCCATTAGCCTACATCTGTCTCTAAATGTCCCATAATAAAAAGTTTATTCATTCACTCACCGTGCAGCCGCAGCAGCGGTGGTGACGTCCGCTGACGCGGCATGAAACCATGATGATCTGTCACTGCAACCGCTTCCTGCATTTTAAGCATCAAACACAAAGTTTTGGAGATTTAAAAAGCACATATTTTACATATCTGTAAAAATTAGTTGATACTCGGTGGTTTACAACATGAACAAATTTTTTCTTAAAGGAGGTAGTATTATGCTAAATGGAATGTTTTGAGCTTTATATGATGTTAATAGTGCTTTTCTCTCATCAAAACAGATGGAGCGTTGCTTTGATTCTTTCATGCATATTTGAGAAACCCTTTAGTCTTACTTTGTCTCACCAGGTGCTACCTGGTCCACAACGCTCCTCCTCCTTAGCGCTGACGTCAGCAGCTGAGCTTCATGCTGCACAAAGCCTCCGTCACCCGCGACTCCCCTGCTCAGCTCCTGCAGACTAGCAGCAGCAGCAGCAGCAATTAGCAAAGACCTGGTGGAACTGCGTGTCTGCTGAAATTGCCATACCAGCATCTTCTCAGTTGTTAAAGTAAAGGCTTAATGGAGAAACGTTGTTGTGATGACGTGTTAGAAGCAGCAAGAGCTGCTTAAAGAGACAGAGCCGAATTTCAAGGTGTTAGATTGCAATGTCAATTTATTTTTCTTTTAATATATATGTTTTATTTCTTAAATATATGTTTATATACATAAAAGAGGCTATATTTTGTTATAAAAACTGCAGTTAACATAGTTACTGGATTGTGCTATAAAATGTCATGTATCCTTAATACTGCCCCTTTAAAAAGAAGATAAATATTCAATTGATTTATTAATTAAATAAATCAGCTGTTAAGAACTTTGTGGTTTTCAGCTGTGAAAGCTGCTGTTTACATAAAGTTCATTTATTTATTAAAATATCCTGTTTTTCCATAGCACAAAATAGTAATTAAAAAAAAAAAAGAAAACTCCTAAAATTTTCTGACATGCAGTCACCATCTGGACATACTTTCCAAAATTTGGGGGCGAGGGGGAGGTGTGTGTGTGGGGGGTTTGGACGCCTGTTTTAAACACACGTTTAGATATCGGGTTTATTTATTCATAGCTGGGCCGTGTGTCCGGTGGAGCTGGGCTTAAATCTGCAGCATCCAGATGGTTCTGCTGAGGTACATGTTTACAGATTCCTGCAGATTGTGAGGAAGGAGTGAGGCCAAATGGGCCTGTCCCTCATTAGGTTCATCGGAACAGGGAGGCATTTATCACGACAGGCTGGAGAGCGCTTAAAGTGGTGGGCCTACTTCTGTGTCTGAGCTACTGTGCCGAGCTCATCCGTCACTCTTTAAGCAATGTAAAACTGGCTGAATTGTCCTTTAATGGGCAGCTGGGATGTCGGGGCTTTAGTCTGCTCCTTTATGGGCATTTTCTACTAAAAAATAAGTCAGAAAAAGGCAACGTCTGAACTCTTACCCTGTCGTTCTTGTTCCTACTCACTCTGGATAATTATTACCGGATTATCACTTGTACATATTTCTCCTTGTTTCTGTTTTATCTTGATTCCAGCAGTCAGAAAACAGCAAGAGAGGCGGCTAACCAACAGAGAGCGAATGATGGATGGACCACAGACAAACAGCTTTCACATGTGCAACAAGGAATACTGCAGATGCTGTCATTGCAGAGTCAAACATTAGGGTCTTTGAGTGTAAAAAATACTCACTGGTGGGCTCATTCGAACGCATGTTTTGACTCTTCCTTGGTAGAAGAAAGGACAAACTTCTATTTTTCCAAAACTCGGTTGAATAAATATCTTTATTCGAGGACATTTTGAGGAAAAGTCTTTGTCTGCTCATTAGGAGACTGTGGCCAGCCTGTCCCCTGGTGTGCTGCGGCTGAGGATCCCAACACTCTCTGGGCTGTGCAGCGACGCCTCGCAAGAGGTCAGACAGGGGACAGCCACCCCACGTCCCATCTCACTTCCAGCAGACCGCAGCAAGCTTCCCAGAATGCACCTCGCCCGGCCGTCCGACCCCGAGGTCGGCAGCTGTCAATCACGGCCTCAGCTGAATCTGCAGCTTCTGGCCATGCACCGGAGGCTGTGAGGGAGGCCTCTGAAAGGAGCACTGCCTCTACATATGGGATCATCTCTGTGCATTCATGGCCCAGTAATTAAATTAGCTATCCTTCTCCTATTCTAATACAAACCTCAGGTTGAATCACCACCCTGTACGTGAGGGGAAAGGCCCCAGGCGGTGACAGCCAGACGAAGAAGTTCAGAGCAGTTCCTTGTTTGAGCAGCCTGTCCTGTGCTGGTATTCATCTGGCGGAGCAGACTTTATAACTTCTTCCTCCAGCCGCTTGTTTTGAGATCTCCCCAATTCTCACCATAAAAGGTTGGATCCTTCCACTTCATTCGGCGACTCAAATCCTTCTTCCCTTCGTTAAGGTTTTCCGGTTCATCCTCGTCTTTTTGAAAAGCAGAAACAGTTCTGGTCAGATGTTTTCAAACTCTCGTGATGGGAGATTTGGTTTTGCTCCCTTCAATGATATAATCCTAAAAACAACTTCAATGAATTTTAAAAACAAGACTTTATGTGCAAATCTGAGTTTTTGTAAAAAAAAATATATATATATATTCTAAATCTGCACAGAGTTAAGAGCAGACATACACACATATATTCCCTTCCCATCTTAAAGACGGTAAAAATTTGGATTGTTTGACTCAATATGCTCACAGCTGAATGATGCAAACAGGAATAAGACAAATATTGCATTCTCAATGTGTGGACTAATTTATTAGTACATCTATTACTCAGATGGGGCATTGAAAAATGAGTTTTAAACAGGCCTCACTTTTCATCATTAGAGTGTTTCTGATAGTTAAATCACTCCACTGCACAGTCTCTTAAGCTTCTCTGCAGGAAGGAAGAAGTATGTTAGTAAATGTAAATGTGTAATTAAATATTGTTTATTACCTGAAATGACAAACCTAAAATGATAAATAACCTCAAAAGTATTTGTCAGACGTTTCTTGGTTTAATAGATCACCGGTAGAATAAATCAACAAGCCCAGTTTATATTTTTTGATGCACAGCCAACTTTAATTTTGGACAGTTTATCAACTTTCTCTGGCCTGATCTGAGAAAATCCTTCTGCTTTCATGATCCAGATGTACAGCGGCTGGATACCACTAATAAAGGTCTGAGTATTTGAATTGATGGCATTAATACACCATCTTGGCTGCAGATTCAGATCAGAAAAAGATTCATGTGAATTTGTGACAGTCTCTTTGGGAGTTGTGAGAAACACTTCAACCATTAACAACAAACTGGCATGAAGGCAGCCTTTATGCAGCATAATCCATAAACGTTCGATGGAGTTGACGCGAGGATAATTCCTGAATCGTAACGTTAGCCTTCTTCATGCCTTCCAAAACAAGCTTTGCGGTCGTCGTTTCGTCGGATCGCCCAACGATTCCACCATCTAACTCGAGATTTAGAAGCTAAGTTAAAGAATTTGAAGTAATTTCTGTTCATTCATTAATCCACTCAAGTTGTGTGAAGTTCCTGTATCACTGTTAATGAGAAAGACCGTCAAGCATGATGCTCCCGCCACCCTTAAAGTTTCCTCTAAAAACTATAAAAGTTGGAGCATCTTTCAGTCGAGTTTAAGTGAAACTGGTTCACCTCTCTATCGTAAGTTTGAGCTTTTGTGTCTCATGGATTCTTCTCAGATATGGCAGCCAAATGTTTGAGAGTATGTAAAATTCTGACCTGCACTGCACTTGTGTGCTGCAGATGCAGGGTGCCAGGTGTCCCATAGCTCCTCTTTAGCCTGAGGGCTGCATGTCGAGCAGTGAGAGTGCGGGGGTCACCTTTCTCCATGGTGTCTGTGCCCAGAACCGCTGCTGCTGGAGGAGGAAGAGAAGGAGTAGGAGGAGGAGGAGGAAGGGGAACTGGGACTCTGAACAGGCTGAACTGATTTCCTGTGCAGGGTCATACCCAGGACAAGATGGATGAACATGGGTTTAGGGGCACCGGAAGCGTGAGAGTGACACAGTGTTGACACTGTTTATCTGGCGTTTTCCTGGCTAAACCTGTCACCTGCACACATCACAGGCGGAGATCACACAAAGGCCCCGCTTTATTTTATCAAGGATCCTTGTTTCAGTTAACCTAAACATGCATTTTAGTCCTGGGCTTTAGCAATAGTTGTTCTATATTGTAGTTAATTAATCCACAACATGCACAAATCTGACTGGAATCTTTCGCAAGAGATCAACTCATCCATCTGCACATCTTGTGAATAATCAATGTTAGTAGAAAGCAAGTCACCTGCTGCGGCTCAGAACATAGCTGATCTTCTGGGTTTTTTTTTATTTTTTTTTTTATTGTACAAAGCACCGGGCTGAGTTTGAGGTTTAAGAGAGCTTGTACTGCCTCAGGCGGCAGAAGGGGAGAGAAAACTTTTCTCATGCATGTTTAAAGCTCTACTCACCTCTGCAAGTTTCTCGCAATAAGGAGCACATTCAAGGAAAATGTGAAACTTTGAAAACAAATTCCATCAAATTTAAATTCCATCGACCAAAAACTGGAAACTTTTATCAGGAGCAGAAAAATCTAACAATGTATTTGTTCTCGAGCAGTTTTACCTCACGCATCTGAATGGGGGGGAAAAAAAGAAAAAGAAAATGAACTTGCCTCTCCAAGCAAATGGACCTCATGTTTATCCACTTGTCCATCATCTGAGCAGCGGCGCGGCCTCGGGGATCCAGAGAGACTTTGAGATGCCCCCCAAAACACTGACGGTGCTGCATCTGAAGCCTGTGAGTGCAGCGTGTTTGGATGAGGTCCGTCTAGATCTGAGATAACTCGTCCGAATCAACAGCTCTTTCTTCTAACGCTGAGTCTCAGTGTGTTCACGCTGGAGCTGGATGGGGAGGAAGAATAACACATCTTCTGCCACGGCCTTGAACAAATTTTGCTGTTATGCTTTTGTTTCTGTTGTTTAGGAAACTTTAACTTTCTTCGCTCGCATAAGAAACAAACAAAAACAGCGGACTAAGCAAACTTAAAATTTCACTTCAGGCTGGAGTTAATATGATCCTCATATTAATGTTTTGCTATTTCAGTCTGTGTGTTCAGACTCATTTACTATGACAGACCAAGAGTTTAAGTGTTTGAGTGAGAATCACTATAAAGAACTGCAGCTACTCCTGAAATATATTGTTTCTCATTTATTAACAGCAGCTTCAACCAGGTGTGTGTTTTTATAATAGTGGGTTATTAACAGCATAAGACCATAACTTTTAAACATCATAATAAAAAATTACATCAGTTTAACTTTAAATACATCCCTCTTTTCATTAAATTTTTTTATATTTTGCCATTTTTAAATGTTCTGGTACTTAATGAAAATTTTAATACTGGAATATCTTTTTACTTTTTAAGCTTTTTAAAAGAGAAATTATCTACTTTATTTTACTATATAATAAATAATAATAATAATAATAATAATAACAATAGGCTTGACTCTAACATAAGTATTTAATTATTATTTGACAGACAATTCCTTAAGAAAAGACGCATCATAATTTATCGTTCAGATAATTAAAGACTTTAACAGGTGTTTTTTTTTAAATATTATTTTTTACAAATCATCGCCCGCTAGAGAAACAATTTTGTGTTTTTTTCCCCAGTTATTTAAATTGTATATTTTTTCTTGTATATTTTGTTACTTTTATCACATATAAAAAAATATAAAAATAAAAAACCTTAAAAACGAAACACCGATCAAATCTTAACCAGCGATAAATCGTCAATAAGTGAAACAAGCAAAACTGTGTTCAGCGGTTATAAGGGTTTGATTGCTGTAATGACAACAAAGAAATGTACATATAAAAACAATCAATTTCATATTTGAATGAGTTATTAATAAAACAAATAAATTGTATAGATAAATGGCAAGTCCTTTAACGTTGTCCTGTATGTTTTGACAGATGCCTGGCCGAATTGAACTTAATTCGTGTTTTAATCTGAATCTTCGGTGTTTTTCCGACGAAGGCCCCGGCGCGGCTTTCTACAACACACGAATATGAGCTGAATAATTTTACAGCCGCCTAAAACATTTCATTTTGACAGGAAAAATCGGATTAAAAAAAAAACACCTTGTTCTTTGTGCAAATATGGAGTTGAAGGAATTAGAAAGAGAAGCGAAAAGTAGATGGAATGAAGGAAAACAAACGGCCGAGGCTGCAGCTCAATAACATCAATCAACATCAATGAAATGGTTAATTAGACGGACAGAAACCGCCCGTGATTACATTTTTGGCGGATTATATCAGACTACCGGACACCAACACACACACACACACAAACCTATCTCACACATAAACCCTTCAGTGGACGTTTCACGGCTCTTTGTTTCTGATCTGTTTAATCCCACCCACTTGACTTGAACACAGAAGAGAGAGAAAAAACGTGAAAATCCCTCACTGTGCCCAGGCCGCCAGCGCCCAGTCGCTGTTGTCTCAACTGCCTACTGGACGAGAACCATGGAGACGGAGAGCTGTTTGCCTTTCTCCGCCCAGAGCGGCGGGAGGACACCGGCCAACTCTCCGGGACTCGAGCGCGGCGGTGGCGGCGGCAGTGGTTCCGGCTCCGGCTCCTTTCTACCCTGCGACGAGCTACAGAAACCCTCCCATCATCCTGCGCCCCATCCCGCTGTGGCGTCGCTTCCTCACCGTCTCGGCCTGCGCGGGGACCTGTACGCAGCCTCCATGGGCAGGTTTGGAGATGCTGCGGACTTTACGCACAGCTCTGCGGCCGCGTCTCCTCCTAAACATGGCAAGTTTCTGGACAGTTTAAACCCGGAGCACAAAGCGCTGATCAGCGACAAAGCGGCGTTTTATGAAAGCAGCTCAGACGGTGAGTTAAAAGCAAACATAAGCGTGAGGGAAGTAATTGCACGATTGCAGACTTATTCTACTAAATTTTCTCAGGACGCGTTTAAGCATCACACCGAAATGTAGTTGGATGTGGAGAGGATGGCGAGTGGAAAACATTTACAAATATTCCATCATTTTGCGTCAACGGCCTCACAATTAAAAGTTATGTTTCTGTTTCTCGTGCAACTAATGATTTTGTTTGATGTTTGATTCATGAGCGTAATTAAATCAACATTCAGGTTTATGGTTCAGTAACTCGCCGCTTCCCATTCATCAGCGTCCTTTTCACAATTTTCCCGTTTTAAAAAAATAAAACAGATCACAGAACTGTGCTCAGCTACATCGAAATATGTTAAATGCTTTGTGTTAAATTGAAGCTTGTGTAAATGTTTCATTTCGCTTTGTTTATTAGATCCGATGGGTTTTGCAAAGCAGTAGAGGACATCTTCGTTGATAAAATCTTTGTAAAATCTGGATTCGGAATAATGTAGGATGCGCTTATACAAAAACGGGGATTTCTATAATATTCCAGGTGATGATCAGTGCGCTCTGAGACTAAACTCTAATATTTCTGTTAGATCCTGTTTGGTTTAGGAGGCTGCTGTCCTTCCATGTGTTTGTGACCTATCGGGAAACTCTCTTTGTTCATCGAAATAATTTACTAAACTATTGTTTAAAAAAAATACTTCTGTTTTTGTTTGGACTTGCTTAGATCGTCTCCGGTGTAAATGCTGTTGTGGCTCAGCCTCTCCAAGTCACCTCAATCAAAAACAATAAGATATTCCAAAAGATTTGTTTTCATTTATCTTTAAATGATTTATTTATTTTACTTTAGGATAGCAATTATTTCTAGTTTGTCATTTAATTTTTTATTTTTGCATTTGCCTGTCTAGATTGTTGTAGGCGACTGTATTTATTTTTATTTGTATTAACACACACTAAAATAAAAAGTACCCAAGTAATTTTGTTTATTTTATAATTTATACTTAATGTTTCAATGAGAAATACACTTTTTTTATCTTATTCCATATTGACACATTTAAATGTAATAAAACATAGTTACGCTTAATAATTTAAAAAAAAATGTCTGCAAAATCAATTGATTTTGTGTAAAAATACCCAAAACCTCAGAGTCTTTATATAGGATTTATTTAAAATATGAAAAGTTCCTTCAGTTACTGTATAAGTTGCAAGAACTATGCCCAAAAAAAAATCTGATCACAGTAAATATATAGGAGAGGTCGACTTCTTCAGTCCTGACGGATCCCATCGCATCCTCCTGCTAACGGCTCGATACGCCTTGCTTTTGCTTTTGGAGATACTCCCTCTGCGTCGTACGTTGCATACGATATGGATCTTTAGTTTCGCCCACGGAGGCCGAGCGGATGTGAGTTCTTGACAGGCTAAAAGCTGCTCAATGCCCTGCGGCCCATGTTTGCGGCTGAGAACATTTTCAGTTTGCGGCGTAAGGTCGGATCTAATGGACATGAGGAAATTAATGTTGCAGTCCACAGCATTTTGCGTTAGGCCTTACATTATATTAGGAGAAAAGCAGAGTAGGGGAGTCAGCATGCCCCCAGTGAGTGGGTGGCTGCAAATAGATGGAGTAGTTCACTTCTGGACTGAAGGGTTAAACGTAATGAAAACAGACAACAACATCCAAACACTGCAGGAGGGGAGCTACCCTGTTCTTGCTCTGACAACAGGAAGCAAAATTAAGCCTTCACATTTCCTACATGACCCAATGAGGAGGGAAAAACACACTTTAATTCAAAAGTTCTTTGTAATTATATATGTATGTAAAGCAAAGTTATGCTTCTGTTTTTCCTGTAACAGTCACGCGTCCTTTTCAGTGCTCTCACCTTCAGCTGTGACGCTGCTCTTCAACTGAATTCAAGCCAGCTGCCTGTTGACCGCCTAAATATAGTTTGTCTGCTCTGATCAAATTAAATCAGAATTAGAGTTGCTTGTGTTTCTAGTTTTCCTCGGGAGTCTCAGACTGATTATTTTTGGCTGTTTGAATTCGTAAACCAAAGTGAGAAACAAGCAAACATCAGCAGCTCTCATTTAAACCATGTGAAGAAGCTGCTCTAAATGATTTTTTTGGCTTATTGGTGTCAACTTTTTAAAGAGCTTATAAGAAAAAAGTACTTAAAACCTTGTAAGTTCCCATGGTAACTTGAAAGTTAAAACCAGATCAAGGTGAAACAGCTAAAAAATAATATTTCGGAGGAGAGTGAAAATTGTTGCATTTAGTGGATCATAGTTAAAATAATATTCTCAGACTCACAGAGTTTGCAAAACATTCACAACAAAACAGAAACAGTTTAAGGCCATCGTGAATAAAGGAGTGAACACATTTATCAATTAAAGGATTAACAGACAAATGATTACATTTCAAAATGTAGCCTAATAAGCATTTAGTGACGATACTAAATGCTGTTTAGCTTCGTGTTTTCATCTGTCAGATTTAACATTGAGCTTTCTGACTTGAAGTGCAAAGGTCCATCTAGTTCACCGATAAACTTTCTGCTCCACATGTCTGTAAAATAAACTTTAATTTAGTTATGGCAGTTAAAATAATCTATCAATTTTTAAGATTGAGCTTGGCTTCAAAATGTTCAGGAGGGCAAGGAGTCGACTGAAGGCCAAATTAAACACATAAACATCGAGCTGCAGTCCAACTTGAGTCAAAATCTTTCAAAAGTTTGACAAAAGAAAGCATGGCGCCCAAACACAAACCAAGTTCAATCCTGAAAGAGAACTTCAGTCACTCAGCTTTTCCTCTGTGTGCTCCTCAGTCAGAGAGAAAGGCGCTCTAAAAGCCATGGTCTACCCTGGGATCAGCCCAGACTGCTGCGGCAAGCTGAAGGAGCAGAGCGGCGGCCTGCAGGGCGACTCCATCGCCGACACCATAGACTTATCAGGGAAAAGCAAGAAGCGGCGCAACCGGACCACCTTCAGCACCTTCCAGCTGGAGGAGCTGGAGAAAGTGTTTCAGAAGACGCACTACCCCGATGTGTACGCCCGCGAGCAGCTGGCGCTGAGGACGGAGCTCACCGAGGCCCGGGTTCAGGTGTGTGCGTCACACCTTTAGCCTTGTGTTTAAGAACTTAATAGGAATTAAAGTTATACATCCTAAAGATTTGCTGGTTTTGACCAACTTCTTTTAATATTACAGTCAGTGCCTTTAGAAGTGCCTTAAATATGTTTCACATTTTGACAGGCTACAATCATAAACCTTAGAGTTTTGGGGGGGTTTTTGGCATGGCTTCATTTTTTATTGGTAAATAATATTTTGAAGAGCGTAGCAAGTACTTGTTTAGCCAAATTTATTCTCTAGTGAAATTCAGTGCAACAAAATGCCTCTGCTGGTCATCTAATTTGTAAAAATTGAGCCAATTTTTGATCAACAACTTGACTGTCCACCTAAACTGACCAGCCTACATTAATCAGTGATCCTCAAGGTCCGTGGCACCTATGAAGGAACTGCAAAGATCCAGAGCTCAGCTGGGAAAATCTGTAGATTGTCAGAGTTCACTGGAAGATAAATAAAGTTAAATGTAAAATTCAAAATGCTATGTTGTAGATTACAAATCGATAATGAAACACGGAGGAGGCCTCTTCATGTAATATGGAGGATTTTCTTCACCTTGGACAGGAAAGACGTGTCCAGATGTAAATCCAATGGGGAATTTTGGGCAAAACATGGAAAACTGATGCTCAAGGATATTCTCCCCTAAAAATGTTAAACGGTGTTCAAGGAACAATAGGCAAATATTGATATTATCATCTTCAAGTCTGTAGATTTGAAGCAGAGATTGCAGTGAGTAAAAAAACTAGTCCTTTATTTTAACTTTTTAAATAAAATAATAAACCACTTCCCAATTAAACGCACCACTGTGTTGGTTTGTCTCATTAAATCCACATAAAATCCAGTCAAGTTTGTGGTTGTAACTTTACGACACACTCAGGTAGTACAGATATTTCTGCAAGGCACCTTATTTATTGTTTTTTTCTTTGATTCAAAGGTGTGGTTCCAAAACCGTCGAGCCAAATGGAGGAAACGGGAACGCTACGGGAAGATCCAGGATGTCCGCAACCACTTTGCAGCGTCTTACGATATTTCTCTTCTCCCTCGTCACGATGCATATCAGGTGGGTTACTCCAAAATCCGACAAGTTACTCCATAGGAAATCTGACTTGTTTCCAATCATGCCTTCAGAGCTTTTCACTCTATATGAAGGCTTTACACTTTTTCTTTCTATCAAGTTTCCCATCCTAAATCTGTCATCATCCAGATGCAGGGCAATCTGTGGCCAGGCACTGCTTCAGCTGCAGGGGGCAGTTCAGGTGCCGCCTGCGTCCTAGGAGCCGACTCCATCCCATCGTCCTGCATGAGTCCATATCCTCACCCCCACAGCAACTTGCAGGGCTTCATGAGCATGCCTGCCTCCCCCAGCCACCCGCACCACCACCACCACCCGCCTCACCACCACGGCATCAACGGCCTCTACTCCCTCCACAGCTTCCCAGGAGGCCTCGGCCCGCCCGCCATCGAGGGGCCGGAGAGCGACTACAAACCAACGGGTTTGGTGGCGCTGCGAATGAAAGCCAAAGAGCCGGGCAGCATCATCTCCTGGCCCACATGACCACCAGTGGTCCCCTTAACACACTGACTGAGCCAAAGCACACACAGCCGCAGAAAGACCCACCGCCCGCATGTTTCACTCATGCCGTTCTCACAGAACACCGTTGGAAAAGTGGATGCAAATTCAGAAACGCCGACGCCTGTTTTGTCACCAGTTTCAGTTTCTTGTTACAGTAATGGGATAAAAGAAGAAGAAGTTATTTAAGCATGTAAAAAAATCCTGTAAGTATCGTATTAATCAGTGATGATCAGAAATAAAGTCCTCCATTTACATGTGCCTTCTGGCAGGATGCAATTTTTGGTTTGAGACAAGACAAAAAAACCGAATCGGCTGGAATCGGTTCAGCCTCGACGTGGCTCTTTTGTTTGGGAGAAATGTGGTTGTGAGACAGAAATGCTTTACAGGGTGAGTTTACCATAAACACGAGGATTTCTGCTCTGCGGGACGTTATTGCTCTGGTGCACACTGTGACTTAGTTCATTAGAAGAAAACGAAAGCCAGCGACTACATGACACTATTGGGAATGAATCTCCAGTCGTGGCTGCACATGTACTTACGCAGCTATTTGTCTTGTTTTTAACACAACTAATTATTGTGGCAATCTGAGTCATAGTTTCACGGAGAAAGTTTAATTTGGTATACGTTTCTCCTGCAACCAAACCATCTGCTTCTTCGTTTTTTCCCCTCATCTTTCAGAGGAAAAACAGGCCGTCTCATGTGACATATTTTGCATTGCAATATCTCCTTTTTTGTTCTCTGCTCTAAACATTTCACTTTGCTGCCAAGTAAACATAGAATTGTATTGTACCATCCCATCTGGCTTAAATTGCTAAATACCAACATATTTGTGTCAGATGGGCAAACATGTCAGTCTTTTTGGAGGACTGAGAGCACAAGCTGAGCTGTGGAAGGAAAAAAATATATATATATTTCACTGGTGGACTGAAGTCCTCTAAGGAATGGAGATGGCTAAGAGAAATACTGGGTTTATTCTTTGCCTGTCTCACTGCGACTAGAACGCTCAGGGCAGATTATCTGATATTCCCTCGCTCCCTGTGCCAGGTTTCGTTCAGGCTCTGTAACATGTGGTTCCAATTGAAGAATGCACAAAGCCGTCAGAAACACTTTCCACACCCACAGCCTCGAATTCCAGCCAGGCCGTGGGAGACGACTGCTGGCGCGCAGTGACACGGCGCTCTGCGGCTGCGTCCCAGGATAAGTGAAGATAAGGAGAGAAGGGACCACAGAGGTGGCCGTCTTCTGGAGAGATGAAGAAATGGAGAATGATGATACGTTTTTAATTACATATATTCTTGAGCAACAGGAATATTTTCAATGGCCTTTAGGATTAGTCAAAAATGACTTAAACGTGATTAATAAAAGCTACAAGGCAGAAGGAAAGTAGGAGCTCTACTCCTTCAGTTGAAATTCTTACAATATTTTCAGTTTTCACATATTGTCATGCAACAACTACAAATTTCATTGGGTGTTATCGATATGACAGACAAAGCAACACATAATTGTGAGAAGGACACACGGGTGTCAGGATCTTTTACAGATCAACATGTTAAAAGTGACATGAATATGTATTCATCCCTCTGAGTCAACACACTGAAGAACCATATTTTACTGCAAAGGTAAGGCAAGTTTATTTGCATGGCACATTTCAGCAACAAGACAATTAAAAGTGCTTCACATGATAAAACATCAAACAAACTTTACACTGGAGTGAAAAATTCAAGGCAATTGATGAAAAGAGAAAAATGAATGATGTTACAGTTAATATTAGTCAAAAACAACTCTTTAAAAAAAGGGGGGGAGGAGTTCAACCTCAATTTAAAGGAAGTTTGCTCCAGATTAGAGGAGCATATAAACTGAATGCTGCTTCTCTGCTGGTTCTGGGAAAGCAGAGGAGACCGGAACCAGAAGACCTGATTGGTCTGGAGGGTTGCTATAACAACAACAACAACATGTCTCTAATTTACTCTCAAGTCATTCAGTAATTTTAAAACTTACAGTATTAAAGGCTCTTATCTGAGGTACAGGGAACCAGTGTAAGAACTTTAGAACTGGAGTGATGTTCTCCATATCCCTGTTTTTATTGAGAACTGGACCGGCATCGTGCAGTAAGGTCTACCTTTACCTTTACCAGCTTTCCACATCTAGACACTGAAAATTGTGTTCGTTCTTCTTTGAATAACAGCTGAAGGTCAGTCAGGTTGAACATTAGTCTCAGATTCTCAAGAGGATTTGAGTGTGGACTTTGACTAGGCCATTCTAACACAGGTTTTGATCTGAAACATTTTGTGGTAGCTTTAGGGTCATTGTGCTGCTGGAAGTTGAACCTTCCTCCCAGTCTCAAGTCTTTAGTTGACTCCAGCAGGGCTTTTTTTTCTAATATTTAAATTTATTTAGCTCCATTCAGTATGTCACTTTGCTCATCTTCCACATCTCTGTTCAAGAAACACGACTCCACAGCATGATGCTGCCATCACCATGGAGGAATGTGTTCAGGGTGGTGTGAAGTGTTAGTTTTCAATACAGGAGTTTAATTTTAGTCTTGTGTCCTCACAGCTTTCTTTCAGTATTTTCACAATTTCATAAAGATTAGATTTGTGGAGTGCCAGACTAGTAGTTGGTTTCTGCATAAATTATTCTACTTGAGGTGTAGAATAATTATCTCAGAGTTACAAATGTATCACATTTAGCTTTATTTTGAGATTAATTCTGACTTTTGAAAGTATTTGGTTGCTTTTGGTTTTATTCAGCTGATCAGAGTAAAAATGCACACCATTTCTGAAACCTCTAAAATTCTGATTAAAATATAGTATTATCTAGTTCAGTTTGTTTTTACACATTACTTTTTTCCTAAAATACTTACTCCCCCTTGTCCTTATAGCTACTGGCACAAAGGAGTTTACTCAAAGTAAAAACAAAAATCCACCGAGCTTCATGTCAGAGAGCTACAGCAAAGTGTGGCATCTTTTGGTCCCCAGGTTACCATAACAACACTTAGACACTATTTACATACCAAATTGTTGCTTGGGAATGATGATGCCAAGAATAAAAAGCATTTTGTGTTCTACCGTGGCAAAGATAAACACATCGGGTTTGATAAACTTTACTGGGACATTAACTGGAACTGTGTACTTTAGTCAGATGTGATTAACCTCAAGCTTTTCTGCAACAGAAACTCCAACTAGATCTGACATGAAACAAATAGTGAACATGTGAAAAAGCACCTCATGGCCATTGAGTACGATGGGAGATCTGTGATGCTGTGGATCCTCCAAAAATCCTTGTTTGAGCATCAATAATTCTTCAGTATAAAATAACATTTTAAAAAGTGAATGGATACTACAAAATGTCAAAATGCGTAAATATTGGCTGATTCGACAGGATAAGGATTCAAAATACGCAACCAGTTTAAAAATCTGCTGGTTGATCTGAAGACAAGAGAGAATATTGTAGAACCGATGGCTGGATGATCTGGAGAAATTGTGAAAAGACGAAGAATTGTCAAAATGTCACTACAACCTTGAGAAAATGTGTAGGTGAACTCCTGTTTTATTAGTACAATGAGGCTGATTAAAGCATCAGCAGCTGCTTTGCAAATTAATATGACATTAAATATTCAGTAACAGTTTAATCTACTGTGATAAAAAAAATATAAATAATTCTTAAAAGGCGCTTTTCTCTACAAAAGGATGCCAGTCATTATGAAGACTGCTGTAAATAGGCTTTGATCACATTTTTTAACTTTGTTATTTCAGATGTAAATTGGATGTGGTCACAGACATCTTAAATAATTCAGTTAAACTAAAATTTATGCAGCAGAAATATTCAGAACAAAAGTTTTTTGTCCATGAATAAAGACTGGTTGTCCTTAGGTTTATTGATCTCCTGATAAAAACAATAGAAGTTTTCAAAAATATTGCTTAAATGCTGCCACCATGTGGTATCAGATCAAGTAGAGAAGAATTCAATGATCCATCAATGAAATGTGCCTATAGATTTGACAATTTTGTCAAAGTCTTAACAGCTGCATCACACAGTGCAGCAATGCACAGCAGGACTAAAACAAAAACACAGAACCAGGTTTCATCAGGCGCAAAGGAGGATTTTTCTGTTTCATTATATTCCATATTGTTTGCAATGTGCTTTTAACCAACATCTTTCACAGTCAACAGTTAAGCAAACAAATTACAGAATATTTAGTTTGACAACTGCAGGAATCACTTTGTATTATTTATTGCATAAACAGAAGAAAAGGCTCCTTTTAAACACTGTTATAGAGCATATTATCTATATTTGAATTTTATATATTTAGGTTCCCTTAGTTCAAACATTAATGAATGCAAGCAATTTGAGGATTCGGTAATATTTTTTTGGCAGAGAGAATTCCATTGTGGAGAGTTTCATTGACTGCTGCTGGATAAGAAGTCAACTCTTGTTTTGTAGACGTGTGTACGCAACGTTTTGGATGAGTTACCACAGTCCAACCCTTTATTATTTGAAAATTGTGCATTTGAGACATGTTTAGCGTAAACACTTAGCTAAAAACCAGTTTCTTAAATTGTTAGTCAGTCCAATTGCATGATTCAGAAAATTAATAGCAGTTTGAAAGAAATTGATTTAGGTGAAAACTGTAATTTAACCATGAACATTAAGTTACTTGTTTGCTCTTCAGTCATGTTGGGTGTTGAAGAATTTCAATAAAACCTCAGTAAAGTCAGGAAGTAAAATACTGAGATTTGTTGACCGTTGTTGTAGGGATGGTTTTAGATCAAACTGGTTAAGGACACAGACTAGAGGGGAAATTAGACTGGATTTGATCATCTATAGTTCAAAACAAGCATTTCAATTTTCCATTAAATTACATCATATGTTGTTACAATTACATTAAAAAAATGTAATAATCCATCTTGGAGTGCGATTTATTGAAGGGTTGTTGCATGTTACAGTTTTATTATTTTCAGTTGAGAATTTAAACATTTTAATTATTTTTGATAAACTACTAACTAAACAAGGTCAAAAATGCAACATAGACCTACCTTGAGAAAATCCACAGACTCTGCTGCTTATCTCTAAAATACTTTGGGCCGACTTCGCTCTTGTATGAAATTAATCTGCTTAATCCAGTGTCTCCATTCCTGTCCTCGGGGAACCTCTGGCCTGCACATTTTAGATGGATCTCTGTTCCAGAACAAATGACTGTCTGACTTCCTCTGCAGACATCAAGTCTGTTAATCACCCACTTATTCAAATCAGGTGTGTGGCCGAAGGGAAACGCCTAAAACATGCAGGTGGGATTGAGAAACACTGGCTTAATTGCTTTTGCTTACATAATTTAACTGCTAAAATAAATTAACTTTTCAAAATTTATTTGGATGGCCCAAAACGTCGTTGATTGCGAATCTTATGACACATTATCATAATGTAATAATTAAAGTGAAAGAAGAGCTAAATTACAGACTGGTAACAGCAACCACCTTCAACTGTTTTCAAAACACAGCTATGGTAAGACACGGCTTTATTTATAAGGGCTCCGTTAATGATTGACAGGCATTTTAAAGATTTCTGCCCACTTTTCAGCCAATCACAACGAAGGGGCGGGATTTTAGGCTAATCCTAACAAAATGGCGACTGTTGTTGTTTTGCCGCAGGGTCACTGATTAAATCCGTTTATCGTTTCAGCTCATTTCTGCACCTGCAGTGCAGAAGTCGTGCTAAGATAAGGCCACGAACCGGAAGGGTCGACTCCGCCCGGACTGAAATGAAAGGCAAAGAGCGGTCGCCGATTAAAAAACGGTCCCGGGCCTTGGAAGATATTCGAGACAGGGGAGGATGTCATCCGACCAGCAAGAAAATGGGGGCTCTGTCCGTTTCCAGCGGGAGTAATAATGGGAACAGCTCGACAAAAGGCGACGGCGGCTCTACGAGACGGAGTCTACTCGGTGAGAAAAGAGAAAGAGACTTCGACGGCCACGGCCGGACTGGAAATAACCACAGCTGTCAGTCCGCTGCGGGTAAAAACCACAGCCTGAGCCTGACGCTGGACTTAGCCTCGCAGAGGGGCGTCTCTTCGCGAGCGGAGCAGCGGATCCAGCCGCCCAGCGCGGAGAGTGAGTACAAAACACTGAAAATCAGCGACCTCGGCTCCCAGCTGAGCGACGAGGACATAGAGGACGGACTATTTCACGAATTCAAAAAGTTCGGCGACGTGAGCGTCAAGATGAGCCGCAGCAGCGACGGACGGATAGCGTTTGTGAATTTCAGAAAGCCGGAGGACGCCCGAGCCGCTAAGCACGCCAGGGGCCGGCTGGTGCTCTACGACCGGCCGCTGAAGATCGAGGCGGTCTACGTTAACCGGAGACGGAGCCGATCCCCGGTGGAGAGGGACCTGTACGTGGCGGCTCAGAGTCACAGACATCTGCAGAGACCCCTTTCGCCCACCGGGCTTGGATACAGAGACTACAGGCTGCAGCAGCTGGCTCTGGGACAGCTGCCCCCGCCCCCGCCGCCGCCCCTGCCCAGGGATCTGGAGCGGGACAGAGAGTTTGCTCTGTTTGAAGCCAGGGCGCGTCCCGCTTTCATTGCAGAGCGGGCAGCGTTCAGAGAAGAGGATTTTATCTCTCCTGAAGACGACCAAAGAGCCAACAGGACGTTGTTTCTGGGCAACCTGGACATATCTGTTACGGAGGCGGACCTGAGGAGGGCTTTTGACAGGTTTGGGGTCATCACGGAGGTGGACATAAAGAGACCCACCAGAGGACTAACCAGCACCTATGGATTTCTGAAATTTGAGAACCTTGACATGGCGCACCGTGCAAAGCTTAGTATGTCTGGCAAAATAGTGGGTCGCAACCCCATAAAAATAGGTTATGGCAAACCCATGCCCACCACTCGCTTGTGGGTGGGGGGACTTGGACCCTGGGTGCCTGTAACTGCTCTGGCCAGAGAGTTTGATCGCTTTGGGACAATAAGGACCATTGCCTATAGAAAAGGGGACACTTGGGCTTACATTCAGTATGAAAGTTTAGATGCTGCACAAGCAGCTTGGACACACATGAGGGGTTTTCCTCTGGGAGGACCCGAGAGACGGCTCAGGGTAGACTTTGCAGACTCTGAGCATCGCTACCCGCAGCAGTTCCTGCAGCCTCTCCCCATAGCGCCGTTTGACATGGTGGCCGAGTCATTTGTACACCGTGCCACGCCCGAACCTCTTCGGGTCAGAGACAGGACTCCTCCACCACTTCATTTCAGGGACAGAGAGCTCTTCCCTGGAGCCGACTGGCCCAACCCCGCCATCCGGGAACGGGTGCGGGCCTCGCCCTTTGAGCCTCTGGAACATTTGGAGCGGCGGACAAGGGAGCCTTGGTCTCTGGAACGAGAGCTGCAGGGACGAGAACCTGTACGCAAGCGGCGTGCCTTGGAGGAGGGACGCCATCTGGACCTCTCCCCGGACAGCACTGAGAGGACAGTAAGACGTAGACGAGCCTCCCCAGAGGGGAGTCCCGGCGGAAGCAGCAGAGAGGGGGGGCGCTTCAGTGATTCAGAGCGCCCCATGCGAGGCGAGAGAGCCTCTCCAGTGAGAGAATGCCAAAGCAGCCTGGAACGGGTTGCGACAGAACGCCGCCTCAAGAGCCAGGGTCTCTCTGATAAAGGACCTTCAGGTGGTGCAGGGGCAGCAGCTGGAGAACGCAAGCGTAAAGCAGTTGACGGTGGCAAAGGCCCGGCCAAGAGAGAACGCTCTGAAAGCAGCTCCAAGGGAGGTCAGCCGTCCAAGCTGGACGGCGCCAAACTCGGTCTGGCTTGGCAAGGCATGCTGCTCCTGAAAAACAGCAACTTCCCAGCCAACATGCACCTGCTGGAGGGCGACCACAGCGTGGCCAGCGACCTGCTGATGGACAGCGCGACGGGGAGGCAGGTGAGCGAGCTGAAGATCACGCAGCGTCTCCGCCTGGACCAGCCCAAGCTCGACGAAGTGTCCCGCCGCATCAAGGTGGCAGGTCCCGGCGGCTACGCCATCCTGCTGGCCGTTCCCGGTGCCACGGAGGAGTCGCTCTCGGACTCCGCGGCCTCGACCCAGCGGCCGCTTCGCAACCTGGTTTCCTACCTCAACCAAAAACAAGCAGCCGGAGTCATCAGCCTGCCCGTGGGGGGCAGCCGGGATAAAGACAACGCAGGGGTCCTTCATGCTTTCCCCCCCTGTGATTTCTCCCAGCAGTTCTTGGATTCGTCTGCCAAAGCTCTGGCAAAAAGCAAAGAGGACTATCTGGTCATGATCGTGGTTCGTGGCGCATCATAAGAAGTGACCATACACTACAACGAAGTGGCGATTAGAGAAAAAAAAAAAAAATCTGCTGTATGTCAGTAATTATTGCATGCTGTGTGTTCTGCATCCTGGGGTACAGTAGTGTGCTTCTCCAGTGTTTGAATGTTGCCATATAACCCACTAAACGGACAAAAGGTGCCCTTCGATACAACTAAAAGGTCTTTTTTTTTTTAAGTACATGTTAGTGGGTTTTTGAACCCGATCACAATCACAAACGTGCTGTACTATCAGCATTGTGGGGTTAAATATCAGGGTTGTTATAGAAATTCAATCAGTTCAAATCCAGTTACATCTATGAGCCTTTAGGTCATTTTATCATTTGGTTCATTTATGGGTTTAAATGGTTACTTATCCAGTTATAAGCAAAATAAATGTTGGACATTGAATGATTTTATACGATAACACCACCATTACAGTTAATCTACCGATTTAAAACAATGTTGGTTCAATTTATTTTAAAATGTCCTAAAACCGTCATGTTTGTCTGCAGGCTGCTGTACTTGACGTCATCGGTCTGTACTGGTGGTGTTATTACAACAACGTTCCTCCCTGGTTGTGTGAACATTCATGACCTACAGTACAGTAACATGTTCCAGTTTAAAATTTAGCTTTTCAAGTGTTGAAAAGAAGCTGAGCATAATTCCCCCCACCCCAATTTTAAGACGGAAAGAAAAGGGAAAGTCAATTGGCAATGTCGACGTTTAAAACAAATTGCACAGCTCTCCTGCAGTTGATCACATTCCTGTTAGATGTACTACCTTAAATATTTATATTGCTTCTACTGAAGTCGTTCGATACGTCTTGGAGTGTGATTTACTGAAGCAGTGTTATGCAGGGTGTTTTAAAGTCGAATAAAATGTTTTGTCTGGTGCAAAGATGGAGGACAATGTGAAGGTCAGCAGTTAAAGCGTTAATACAGGTCAAACATTTCACTGTATGGAGTCTCATTCGTGCATTTTCTTCAAAGTTATTGTTCGAATATTACTGGATCTGTTTTAAAGGCGTATGCTTAAAATTTGTTTTGAAGTGAGGTTTTTATTCACAACAGAAAGAGGCCACATCGCTTTAAGTTTGTAGAAAAGTGAAAATGTTCCCTAAATCTGTGAAAGTCTAACAAGTCGGATGGACTCGCTGTTTTAGCTGACTTAGCTGTCCAAAACAACCCAAACTTGAAATGTTCATATTTGTGAGCTGAATTATACCAGCAGGTTTAAAACCCTCTAAACTTTCACAAGGCGGCTTTGATAAGATTTTTTCCTTCTTTTCTCAGTCAAATTTTGTCTGCGCTACTGCGATAAGGGTTTGTTAGCTGGTTGGCTCTATTGGTCCACCAGGATAAAATTTGCCATCTTTGACACCTCTCTGCTCATCCTGGCATTCATGTAAAACGTTAGCACTTCCAGTTAGAAGCACTCAAAATTTATACCTGGTACAGGTACAAATAATTTTGTTTTACTCTCTTTTTTTTTTTTTTCTTAAAATAGGATTCAACAGATGCAAACATGTTCAGTTTGAGTTATTTTAAATAGGCAAAATCAGCTAAAACATTGAGTCTTTTTGACTGTGCTAGCCTGTCATGATGCTTAGGAATTTTTTATTTTTAATCTCACTGTGATGTCACATTGCAAACTATTGGTGAAGGAGCCTCACTTCAAAAATATTGAGCTATTCCTTTAAGATTCATCAATGGGATCACCAAATTTCTACAATATCTGTGAATTTAAGTGTCTCCCATTGGTCAAATAATAGTTGAATGCATTTTTATTTTATGGATATCATAGAAACCAGCCCACACCTGCTACTAACAGAAAATACTGAACTTTTCTTGTGTTTTTAATGTGTTATCCTTTTGTGCATCCTTGTTTTGCTCGGAGAGGATCTAGCATTGCAATATATATATATATATATATAAAAAACTGAAGTACTTGTGGACAAAAAAACAAAAAAGTTAAATTTTTGTGTTTATAGTTGACGCCCTGTTTTATTTATTTCCTTGAACCGGTGACCCTCCCCTTTTTATAGTAGTAATTAACCCAGTAAGTGGATGGTACAAACTAATAAACCTGCTATCAGTACAGCTACTTGGTTTTAGCAGTGGTTTAACAGTTAACGTGGAGTTTAATTTTAGAAGTATAAAATTACAATAACTCATGCCTGCCAATATGTTTTTATTTTTCATAGATCTTCTTACCACAGTATTGTTTAGACTTTTTTTTATGTATTTAGTCATGCAGTAGCGACTTACTCTAAATAATTTTCAGATTTTTATTTTTTTGTGTGCGTGTGTAATGAAAACATCCATGTTTGCTTGTACACTCGGACATCACACCCACTGAAACTTCGGACTCTGGAAGACGCAGAGCTGCAAAAACCTCTGTGGAGAGAGAGGGGCAGAGAAAAAGGCACCGTTGTATGTGTGAGGAAGCTTTTTAAGTTGTGTAAGTCCATCCCGCACCTGTGATGACTTCTGTTTTTAAGTGGGGGAAAATTGAGCAATGTACGCTTTGATGTCATGGGGGAAAAGGAAAATCCGTAGTGCCCATGCGAAGCTGTTCACGTAACTGCGAGTGCATTTGGGCGCCTGATGTGACCGATTGTCAATAAATTGTTCATGTGAAGGGGAAGTGTTTCTTCGATGGAAGTGAATTGACGAGAACGAGCTGCGATGCCTTGTTGTGTTTCCGAGGAGTTTTATTCACTTGAAAATGTTGTTTTCTGCTCGTGAGACGATTCGCAAGTCGTTTAGCTCCAGAGAGGAGAGAGCCGTGTTCCCCGCCCCCTCCAGAGGATCGCTGTTTGTTTAAACGAGGCCGGTTCTGGTTGTAACTTACTCCCGCAACTGTTCAAAAACACACCTGATCAGGACGGAGCCGGAGCAGCCAGCACTTGTTTGAACCCGGCCTGCAGAGGCAGCTTCGGCATCACCGTGAAGGTCTCCCCGTGCATTCTCGGTTCTGGTTCTGAACAGAAGGCAGGAGAATTGAGATTGTGACAACTCTGAAATTCGCAGAGCATCGACAGATCACTCGGTCTCCCTGCGGAGATTTGGGTCTGATTCGTCTTTATCGCACTTTGCCCGGTTTTACTCAGATTTCCCCGCTCGTCAGGAAAGACGATTGGCTCAGACATCAGCTAGGAATGCTGCAGCTGGCCTCTCCTCCCCCGAGGAGCCGTGTTGAACCGGTACCACTTCATCATCTGAGGTCAGCCGCAGCACCGGGGATGAAGTACGCACGCCTTCGCTGGAAGGAGCAGAGGATACCATTCACTGAAGTTCCGGGACCACTCTTTCCATGTCAAAAGCTTAAGTCCACACTCAGCTACCAATCATTTTAGCTGAATTAGAGTTTAAAAAACAAAACAACAAAAAAAAACATGTTCAGTGATTCTGTGCCGAGGACGACCCACTCCACCTTATGAAACATTGCCACCATGAGGACCACGGAGCGCCTGCCTTTCCTCTCCTCCTCCGGGTCTGTTAGCTGGCAGCCAGGACAGAGCAGGTATCACTGAGCGGCTGCTGCACAGAAACAGCAGCATGGTGAGTAAGAGCCAGGGCTGCCTGCCATGGCTGTGTCGGTGGCTTATAGGCAGCAGGGGGTGAGTATTACAGTGTAACACCACATTCTCAAGAAACACCATACAAGTTTCTGTTTTGATCTGAAAATATTCAAGTTAGCCACTGCTTTCCTCTTCACTTGATCTGCTGCTTGGCAAAAAAAAAAAAAATTAACTGGGAGATCAGAGCCTTCAAAGCTGAAACATTCCCAAAGAAGGAAATGAAACTAGATGAGATGAAGATGAGGACTTTATTTATGTATTTATTTATTTTTGGGAGGCCATGCTGGTTTCTTGTTTTAGCCTCACACAGATGCGCCTTTGGTACTTCAGCCATTCTGGTTTCTTGAGCTTCTTGAAACGACAACAAAAAATGTTTTAAGTTGTAAAAAGAGCAAGTGGCCATAAAAGTATTCAAATGCTCCCTATGGAGAAGGAAATATATTTTAAATGTCCCTTTTTAAATGACAAATCAAATAATCATGATATTTTAGTCATTTTTATAGCCACTTTATCTTTTTGCAACATATTTTTTTATATATTGAAAGCAGGAAGCTTGATGCATGACCTAAATTAGATGAGATTTTAATTTGGCAAATTTTGCTTTAAGTTTGGGTTTATATACCAAATAATGCAAACTTGGTTGTTTCTGTAGACGCAATGTATAAAAAGTAGAGTTGAGTCTCTATGAAACATGGACATTAATAAACGTTAGAAACAGGAACAGATGTTTATATGCTGAAGTTGGCAAGACAACAATTTATCTTCATTTTAGGTCAAATATAACAAATCCACATTCTACATACAAGAGGAAGATGATGCTGTGGCACAGAACATATGCCTGCTAGTCAGTGTTTATTATTATTTATTATTAACTGAGTTTGTAATTTCTTATATTCTAAATTACATAATGAAATAAAACTGTTTATCTTAAGATGTAATCTCTGAAGTAATTTTTTTAGAGATCAAACTGCAGCTGCCTTTTATCTTCCAAGTCCAACTAAATACAACAAACTGGCAAAAAATAAATACATACACTGCAAAAACACAAAATCTTATTAAAAGTATTCTTGTCTAGTTTCTGGTGCAAATATCTTATTACACTTGAAATGAAAGGAAACCGACTCGCATGCAACTTTACAGCAAGATGTAGGAGATTATTTTAAGTAAATAATTCCTCAATATTGATGAAAAAGTTCTAGTTCTCTTAGACTTTCACTTATAACAAGACATTTTTCCCATATTATAAGTGAAAAAATCTCCCAGTGGAACAAGTTTTTTTTTCCATCATATTAAGCAAACATTTACTTAAAACAAGCTTCCATATCTTGCTAGAAAGTTACTTGTAAGTTAGTTTTTCTTATCGTATTTCAAGTGTAATAAAATATTTTTGCACTAGAAACTAGACCAAAAATTTAGTTTTTTGTAGTGTAAATAAATAACCAACAAACAGACGTGAGCTAATTTTAAATTTGAAAGGTATTTTCCATTCATTGCCCAGCAAATAAACAAGTCAGTGGTGAGAAAAGCTGCATAAGAAGTTTTGGTATGAACTTGGATATGGTGCAATATCATTGCCATAATGCTTCACAACAAATCACATTATTGGATTATTTAACTTGACTACGTTTCATTTATGTTATCATTTTACCTTTAAGACGCTACACATTAGTATGATTAAAAATATTGAAGAAGTTGAGACATACCAACAGAATTGGTGATTAGACAACACTTATTGATCCTGGCAAGGTGTTTGTGATTTTGACCTTTGACGATTGATGGATATAAGCAGTAAGATCCCCTCCCCTGCAACCCTGCAGACATTGATATAGAAAATGGATGGAACCTTTTCTAACTTCAAGACCGATCACAACTTCAGTGTCCAAAGTCGGTCCTTGAGGGCCGCCGGCCTCCATGTTTTAGTTATTTCCCTGGTTCAACACACCTGAATCAAATGAGGTAGATGGACCATCTCACCCATTACTTACGAAAAAGACATGTACTTAGCTTATTATAATTAATAAAGTGACTATTTTAATACAAATGCATCTAATTTACTATGGAATAGTGCCATAAATCCTGAATGTTTTTCAACAATAAGCTTCATAGTCCCTGGTCATAGCTGAGTTTATTCACTGTAGGAATAAAACAACAACAAAAAACAACTTTATTAGATAATTTCAGGGTTACTGTAGTCATAATTGACCTTATTTATTTATTTATTTTTTGTCTTATGCATAGGCCAATTATTCTCTGTCTGATAACCTTGAGTAAGAATACCATGGAAAAAACAGTTTTTATATTAAACTATAATGGTCAGGTGGTCTAATTTCTTTAATTTTTAAGCAAAAAGCAAAAACCATCCCTGCTGGTAATCTATTGAGTCATTATTACAGCTACATTTAATGTTCAAATATACTATAATATTTACTACTATTGATTGTAAGTGGAAATAATATGTGAATGCATGATAAAGCTAAGTGTAGTACTTCCTTAATTGGTCATAAAACTAAATATTGGGTCTTTTGGTGTCCTCTCTACAGAATAGCACTGGGAGTCCTGTTGGCTATTAGCTGCTTGAAGAGGCGCCGGTAGCTAGCCTCCACCCAGCTGCTCACAAATGTGCCTCTCATAGTTTGCCTAACACTTAGCTGTTCTTTCAGCCAGCTGGCTGGCAGTGTGCAGCAACAGATGGCCAGAGAAAACTCTGATCACTTCCACACCGTCTCTGACATGCCATTAAAAATAAATGGTAGGACCAGATCAATGGAAACTGAAAGCTATAGGAGGTAATTTCATTTGTGAATTGGTTTATACATTTCTTCTTCCATTCACTGTTTTCGTTCCTGAAACCGACTCGTTGTCTATTTAGGTAATCTTGTTACGTCATCCACTACTAGCTCCAAATAATATTTTAATGAAATTTAGATGAAAACCTGAGAGTTAGACAGGAAGTGAAACAACCGGGCAAAGAGACTGCAGTCAAAAACGGATAAGATTAGATTCAATTTACTAAGAGCGGTAAATGTTGTAACTTCAGTAATTTTACTTAAATAAAGTTGTTCTTGTATTGAGATTATTTTCACTTAAAATGGCTTTAAAAAGACTTAAATCTAACTTACTAAAACATAAAAACGCTGTTTAACCACCAGTTGGTAAACATCAGTTATTTAGACTGACTAAGAAGGCTTTGCTATCAATAATCAGATTGCATGAACTGTAGAAACGTGGCTCATCTTTACATCAGCAATTTGGCAATACAAATACCAATGGAGAAAAGGCGTTCATGACACAAGGCAGTGAATCACTGATAAAAGGGAACATGTTATGTTAGCCCCGGTCATAGGCGGTAATATCATCCATGAAACTTATTGCAGATTTTATCTTGCCTAACTTTTCTAATTAAAGCATTTGTGCTTTCTCAACAGACGTCGATGGGGCTGCAGTTCTGTTTCCAAGACACTGGGCCGACCTCCCGGATTCATTCGCGGTGAGTAAACTTTACACAGGTAACGAACGCAAATTTATTTTTCTGTTTCAGTTCCATTCATAAAGATATGAATGAGAGACAGAGAGACCGAAAAGCTAAATTTCCATAAAAAATATTTATATATGGAAATTTGATTGCCGCAACAACCATAAGGAGTTGTCATTAACTCCTCCCACTAAAAAGGGCATGCCATCAAAGCTCTTTTCCAAAGATGCTGATAGAGGACTGTATGCTAGTACAAAAAGGAAAGTTGAGTGGAAGGAAGAAAGTGTAGTAGAAAAATATGCACAAGCAACATGGATAACAGAGAGGATTGTAAAACAAGGCTCATTAAGGAGTCTGGGATTGAAGTCACAAAATCATTTTTATTGGCCTTATATAATATGAAACATAAATTTGAGTTTTAATTAGCTCTAAGTGATAATCACCAGCAATAGACACTGAAAATATGTGTATAATGAACATTTATTTATTAATTTTACTTTGTAATCGTATTTATTTAGTTGCATCTGTTTGCTGATTAATATTAAAACTAACAAAATGAAACTGTAATATTGGATATTTTTAAATGGAATTTTCAGAAAATCACTGTAAAAAAGACCTGAAGATAAACACACTGAAATAAGTTATTTGTCCATTTTTTTTCCCTCAATAAAGTACCGTCTGCTCAATTTGCTGTACGACTTGTGATTGTTTCTCCTGTCTGACGTCTGAGTTGTGTAAATCACACAATAATAGGTCGAGTCAGAAATCATTTTTATTACATCCGAGTTGGGCACCGATACAAGTTTTTAAAAATGAAATCTAAACCTGGGAACAGAATGCCTATGATTGGTTAAGCTCATTTGCCAGACAAATCCAGGAACCAGAGCAGCAAACTAACAGAGCCCCTCCCAGTGATGCATTCACTGACAAAGAAACAAAAAAGGTTAAAAAAAAAAAAAAAAAAAACACGCACTCGTATGTTGTCTATGTAAATGCCACCTTAGGACCAGATGTCTAAGACCGAGTACCATACACATACTTTTAAAGCATCAAATATTTTTTATAAGCTTTTTTTTCTTTAACTTCAATGGTACAAAAACCTTAGTGGCCCCAAATTACAAAGACACAGCGGCTGTGAGTGAATGCAACTCGTGAGCCAAAAGAGCTTTAGTGCATGACTCGTCATGGAAACAATACAAAGAGCCTCGCTCAGTATTGTGAAAGTGAGTTGAGGGGGAATAATTTGGTGCTAATTGAGATAACATTCTTGGAGCAGGAGCCTTCTTAGTCCACAAGAGGGCAGCATGAGAGAACACACCAGCTGATTTTCAATTCAGAGTGAGCAGGCCAGTTTAAATGATAGTCACAGTCCACAGCATTTTATTTTCCACCCAGTTATAAGTTTCAAGTCGTAAGTAGGTTTTCTAATGTGATCTTTGGCTGACATCACAGGAAAGTTAGTAAAAGACACATTACCCTGTAAGGCAAATGGTGAAAAAAAAGAACCCACTGAAAACACAGAAAAACTCTAATATATATATATATATTAAAAAAAAAATAATCAAGAACCGACAGCCTCAAGTTTAAACGCAACGACACTGTGAGTTTGCACCAGAACGTTTGGGCAATAGTCTGAAAAAAAAAATATATATATATATCCATATTAGACTAACTGGGCAACATTGCATAATCAGTTGGTCACAGATTCATAGACAAAGCTGACAAAGTAACAAATTATCACAGGCAGCTGAGTAGAAAACTAATTTAGCTCTCCCACCTCTAAAGTCAACTGTGACCACAATTTGCAGAAAAACATAAGCAGATGTCTTCTCTGAAGAGCCGGTGGATTTGCAGCAAATAAACGCGTGTGCCTTGATTCAAAGGAAAGCAAACGAGCGTGTAGTTGCATAGATCAGCCAGGTGTGCATTGGCAAAAAGTCAAAAATTAGTTTTCAGTTGGCAGCCAACAAAACGAAGAAGGTAGTCGATAGTTGAAGCATTTGAAAGGCGACAGCTGAGGCTCTGTGAGTAAAGTTTTCTTAATGAAACATTCTCTCTTTTGCGGGTGTTTGCAGGCACTGGAACTTTAAACAGGGCTTTGAAAAATTGTTCTCACCAGCTGAAAGTGTTTACATTTGGTCATGCTACTACCACACCGCCAGTGAGTTTCAATGGGAGTTTATGTGACAAAGAACACCAAGTGGTGCATAATTGTGAAGTGGAAGAAAACGAATACATAGTTTTCAAACTTTTTTTGCAAGTAAAATTATAAGCTTTTAAAGCATACGTTTCCATCCCCTTTAATTTGATGCCCCTAAATAACAGCCAATGCTGTCAATTCCCTTCAAAAGTCACCAAGCAAGTCTTGATGAATGTGGCTGTTCGCTGAGGTTTGTTTGAGAACATTAGTGAACATCCATGGGCGTGGCAAAGCTGCACATCTAATGACATTACACAACCAGGATCCGGAACCTTTATGATCCAAAAAGCCCTTTTTTGCTCTCACTTCTCATAAAACAAAGTGATCTAGAGCTGCAAAACCTCCAGGCCCGCTCAAATTTTAAGCTCACAGTAAAAGCCTGGTTTGCGTTTCGGTAAAAGAACCATGAATTTATTTCTCTCTTATGGTTTTGAAACAAAAGGAATATCAAAGTTTTACAGATTTTAGAGTTTTTCCCTGAACTGAACATATTCATGAAAAAAAAGCTGAAAGAGAATGTAGCTTCAATGGAAAAAAAAAAAAAAAGAACAATGACACAATTTCTTGTACTGTTGGTGTCATTGCTGAAGTCCTGCTAAAATAAGCATTTTTATTGCTTTTAAATTAAACAAAACTGTTCCTTGTCAACTTTAGCTATTAATGGAGCGCTGGTAACTTTTTGGACTACAAGCAAAATGATGTTTGAGTCAGAAAACATTTCTGCCTGCAGTTAAACACGGCGATGGCAGCTTCATACTGTGGGGATACCTTTTCTTCTTGCAGGACAGAGAAGCTGGTTAGAGTTAATGAGGAGATGGATGGAGGTAAAAATCCAGGAGCTGAAATTCACCTACCAGCAGGAGCTACCAGCATAAACAGTGAAATTGTTTTAGGATGGCTAAGATCTAAGTTAAAATTTTGAATTTGTGGCAAGACTTGAAAACCGATGCTCAGAGACGGTCTCCATCCAACCTGTCTGAGCGCGAGTTATTTTGAAAAGTAGAACGTGCAAAAACGTCTGTCTCTGTTTATTTGCAAAGTTGGCAGAGACAAACCCAAGGCTTCAAAATCAAATTTCAACTCTTCCAGAGGCTCTGAATTCAAATTCAAGGCACATTTCTCATATTTCTATTTGTCAAAACAAAACAACAACAAAAAAAACATTGTTTCTCTGTATTCGTCCACTTCACACTCACGGTCTTTGTGCCGTTTTGTCACATCAAATTCCTATAAAACAAATTGGCGTTTGCGGTCACTATGTGACAAAAAAGAGAAAAAAGTTCGAGCACTACTAATAACTTTGCAAGGCACTGTAGAGTACAACTTTTTTTTTTTTATTTATAGGAAAGCTTTGTTTTTACTGAAATATATTACTGTGAGCAACGAACAGACGCAGAGATGATGAAATCATCTGACATGACTGTGCCAAAGTAGTTAGCATAGCTTCCGTGCAAAAAGACTCAAAGGTCAGAATTATCATTTACAGGAGCTGGCAGTCGAAACGGCGAATGATTACAGGGAATTGGATTCTGGCTGCCGTGTGAATGCGCTCTCAGTATTGCATAAGCAGTGACAGCTGTATTTCTTACACAACTGTCTGTTAAACTAGTTTAGTAGCTACTAGGGGGATCAAAGCCAGTTTAGGTGTGAGGTTTTGCTGACTTTAATGTGCTGAGACAGGCTTTATGCCAGTTTAAATTTAGGAGATGAAAGTGAGTCTATGAGCAGCTGCGGGGCGATAGACATGTGAAGGGTTCGTGGGGGGTTACTTTACACGAAAGCATGAAGTGAGAGTTGTGCAAAAGAGTCGACCGTGCGGCTACCCCGCTGTTTGAAAGTTATGAAACACATATACTGCTTTCCTAAATATTGATCCATTGGAGGAGGAGAAGAAGCTGGGATGAACGGGTTCAAACCGTCTGAAAAGAAGCAGGAAACGTGAAAACGATAAGATGTCTTCTGTTAGCCTGGATGACCGTTAGCTTACACGTACATGCTCATGAACTGTGCTTAAAGTTAAATGTTGCCTACAGTAATCTCACGGATTGTATCTTCCAATGTGCTTTTTTGGCTTCATACGTGACATAACTCACTGGGACGCAGCAGCAGGCTACAGCGACGGGGGGTTTGCTGAGTATTTTGGCTCCGTGGCAGTTTGAAATCATGCAGCATAGTCACAACTTGGCCCAAAGTGCATATCAGTGAGAAAACGTTTTACACATACAGATAAATGCTATTCAAGACATCAGATGCAGCACATGGATATGTGCTTCGATTGATAATGTCACAGAGACAGGATTGGGAGCTTGGTTCCTCGCTCTGCATTGTTCAGTTTAGTTGTTGCATTGGGTGGTAGAGTACATCGCTCCTTTGTGTGCTCGATTACCTTCAGCTGGGATGTTTGTGCTTCCGATAGTAAAACTGTTTTGCAGAACACAAGAATTTTGGCTTTTTTTTTTTCTTTCTCATATGTTCTGCATAATCACATATCCAGAGCGTTGTATGTTCTTGTGTTACTGTAATGCTGGTGTCGCTCTTTTTGCAGAAAGTCATGGCCCAGGCCCCAGCTTTAGGTTGAGAGGGTTCAGGCTATGCGAGCCACCTTAGTCCAACTTCCAGGTTTCATTGTTACACAGCACCATTCTGGTCAGGGGTGAAGCAGCCGTTAATCTTACAGTTGCTTTCTGCTCTCTGGCTTTGAGAAAGTTTCTTCTTGGCTTTCCAGCGCTGAGCGAGCGGCTCCATGAACAAGGAGAGGGATGAGAGCAGGTAGCAGAGGCCCGCCAGGTAGAAAGAGCAGTCGTATGTCTGTGTGTAGTCATACAGGAAGCCTATGAAAACAGAAACAACATGATCTTTAGTCTGTGAAGACTATAACACAACGGTTTTGAATCACCAGTATCTTAACTCCAGTCAGAACGGCTTCCCACTTTTTAAAATGACTCGAACTAAAACCTTTTGTGGAAATTAGAAGCATTTTTTTTTTAGGTATTTTATATTTTCTCAGTTTATTGGACTTTTTTTTTAATTATTTACTAACAATTAAGTTAAAAATATTGTCATACCCCTGGCAGATTTATGTTTAAAGTTATCTTTTAATTTCACCGACTTTTTGTCTGACTGGAAGTAGCACGGTGAACCTCCACCTCTTCACATTTCATTATTCATAGATTTGTCTGTGAAAAGTAACAGATAATCTGAAAAGTTCACCATGATATTTTTTTTTTTTTAAATATTCAGGGAAAAATATGCAGCTGAAATACATAAGCATAAAGCTGCTTGACATGCTATTGGCTGGCGTTTGCAAATCAAACCTTGCCATTGATTGGCTGTATCAAGACGAAGAAGGCCGTGGATGTTGGTAATAGTGCAAAGGCAAGTTCCTCTGCATTAAGATGCACATCATCGACTATTTGGTGTTTGAGCTGGTAAAACAGGCAACTATATGTGTTCTTAGAAGGGGTATCAAGTATTTGTGGATTTCAGTGGGTTAAGCCTCCTCAAATACAGGGAGTTCACTGTATTAATGTTTTAAAGCAGCCCAGCCAGACACCCAACTTTTGTAAAAGTATGATTTTATTGTATTTTTATGGTGTGGACCTCAGGAAAAATAGTCTGTCCTGTGGTAAAGACTAATGGGGATCCTTAAATAAAGAAATAATTTTGAATTTGATCATTAATCTGTGCAGGAAACTACGGACAATCACAAGGACTTTATGTGAAAGTCTCAAAGACGGCAGAAGATGTTAGATTTGTCATCTGTTGCTTTTAAAGAAATAATATCTTGAGAGTTTTCAAGGCCAAACAGTTTATTCATACCACACAGTCTGTTTACCTGTGTGGTCAGGTAGCAGACTGACCACACATAACTATTCCACACAACTATCAGATAATGTTTTTCTCAAGTATTTTACTTGATTACATGGATGTATATTAGAAATACAAAGGATGCAACAAACATATCGCTTTAGGTAACAGTGACAACTTTTAAAAATATCTCCTGGCCAAAGGTCGTTTCTCCCACTTATCTGATAGAGTCAGTCTACTCTTCAACTAGCTTAACATAGCCAGAAACCCATTTTAAATTCATCATATCTGAAAACCTTTTCTAAATGTTCCAGGTCACCAAAAGGGTAGAATGTCTCTGATCAGTCAAATGTGTGCTTCGGGTCATTGTCCTAATGGCAGACGCAGACCTTCACCCCACACCTAGTTTTCTGACGTTGGGAAACAATTTGCTCTATAAGGTTTTGGTAAAATCTTGACGTATTCAAATTCTACAGGTTGCATACAGAATAAAACAGTCCAACCTGTTTTTTGTTGTTTTTTTTGTTTACTGCAGCTGCTGTTTATTTTATGACAGTGTAAACAATTTGGTGCACATAATTCCCAGAGTACTTTTATGTGAGGTATATATTTTAGAACAATTGTGTTCAGTGATTACCCAGACTGACTGTATCGCTCATCTCCAAGGAGCCACACGGCCAAGAAGGAGTGTGGTGGCTAATGCTTCATTTCAGTCGAATTCATTCCAAGTTTCAAGTCAGGAAAAGTCGACTCCGCCGAATTTAGATTTATGACTTTTAAAGATGGATGGGTTTTTTCACTAAGCACAGAAACAAGCAAGTCCCGCTTCGACACGTTACATCACGCCCTAATCCGAATTAAGATTTCTGAAGTAAAAAAAAAAAAAAAATCATGTGACAAGTACAACCATGTTTCCTAAAACTGGCAGCTTTGGATATATCTGTGTTAACTGGGAAAAGAAAAGGAGCCGAAGCCATTTATTTCACAAGAGTGTCATAAAGAACTCAATATTCTGCGCTATTTTAAAAAAGTTTGAACGTGTCATCTCTTTTCTCCATTTCCAGCCAGCTGTATAGCATTTTAATATTTTATTATTGAACAGTTTATGTTTTCTCCAATTCAGTTCAGTTTCACATTTCTAGTGGCCTCTTTTTATTTATTTTTTGGCTTACAACCAATAAAAAAAATAATAAATTCAGTTTTCATGACATATAAATTCTTAGTAAGGTACATAAAAGGTATTTGACAATGAAATCTTATCACAATCATAAAGAATGACTGTTTACCACTGTCTAGTAGACGGTCACTGATTACCTCCACAGGGACAGTAAGCCAGAAAGGTTTACTGCTACAAAAGCTGCTTTTTAAAGACCGTTGTATCAAAGTATGCTGATGGAAAGTTGAGCGGAGGGTGCTACACAAGCCTTAAGAGGATTCTGTATCAAAGCCCATTCAAGAGTTTCAGGGTGATTTACAAGGTGCTGACTGTGAATGGAGCTGGTCCTCCCACAACCTCTGGACATTTCCAGGACGCGGGTGCCAACCGTCACATTCCTTCTACCGTATTTTCCGCAGTATAAGGCGCACCTAAAAACCATCAATTTCCTCAAAAGCCGACAGTGCACCTTATAATCCGGTGCGCCTTATATATGGACCAATATTGAGCCACAACAGATCTAGCAACTACGGTAAGCAGCCGCCGACTTCATTTTTGCCCGTAGAAGAAGAAGCGCGCGGTGCATGCTGGGATAGTTGTCAGAACGCTGGTTTCTTAATAAAGTTTGACTGACCTATCTACCTACCGACCGTCTAGAATCAGGTCGTCTGCAGGTCATTTAGCACCACGTTCTCCACGAACATGCTGTGAGCGAACGGAGAAGGGTGACCATCGTCCGGCCACGCCTGGGCCCAGTAGTGGAAGGCTCTCCTCGCCGACCAGAGTCGGACTGTTTTGTTGACATTCTTTATGTCAACAAAGTGGCTTTAGACATTCATCCTTTAGTGCAGCTCCATCTAGTGGATGCATAACGTAACTCCAGCCTCTACTGTAGCGTCTATTCTATGCGCTTTATAATGCGGTGTGCCTTATATATGAAAAAAGTTCTAAAATAGGCCATTCATTGAAGGTGCGCCTTATAATCCGGCGCGCCTTATAGTGTGGAAAATATGGTACTTTGCAAACTAGCAATATCAGAAACGTTGTACCTGGACTGAGGATAAAAATTACTGGATTGTTGCGTCATGGGCCCACAGTCCTAAATTCAAATGAAAGAACATTTCTCCTTTGTTACAGAAATCACGGTCAGAGAGTCACGCAACACTCGGCACAAGATCTTTCATCTGCTGATGTTGTCGTCGTGGTGAATCACGTCTAAAATCACAGCAGCCATCTACCAGAAACATGACAAGCATGCTAAGATTCCTTCTGCTGATAAGCTACCTGGAAACGCTGATTTCATCTTGCAAAAAAATTAAAAACTTCCTGTAAGACATGGGTCCTACCCACACTGCCAAACATACCAATGCCTGCTTCAATAACCATGACCGCTGTGCTTCACTGACTACCAACGTACATGGCCTAAAACCCACAGAGAACCAGTGGAACCAGTGAAAATAAGAAACATTAGATCCAACAATGGAGACAAAATGAAGTTCAGATATTAAAGCCTCCTGAACACCCAGCAGATCCTGCGTTGATTTAGCAACTGATGCAAAAGGAGGCCCGGCCAAAAACTGACCACATTTACTGAGCACATGCACATGCTTTTCAGAACAATCACATTTCCAAATTTGGGGTTTCCATAACTATAATGATCACAATTAACAAAAAATAAAAACTATTAATATATCACTGTCTATACTGAAACCTTTTATCGTACTTCTGATGAGTTTTTAAATGTATTTACTAAAAGTGTGTTATGTTCTTTCATTTATTTCATGACTCTGCCTTCTAGTTTGAACACAGTAAATAAATCACGTTCCCTGAGGAACGACTGGTTCAAACGTTCAACAAACCTCATATGTCAAAGACTCTTAACACTTGACTGAAAGATCAAAAGTTGCATGAGAATAAATGAAAACTGGTCTGACAGCACTTGCTGCACGCTGCAGCCAATATTAAAGCTGGCCTTTCTCTATTTTTTCTTTAAATAACGTTTCTCACTCAAATGGAGAGGACGGTAAACAGATCCTCAAGATATTTCTGTACCACCCTAAAGGGGCCATTCATCATGTTTCAACTGATGCAATCTTCAAGCTTCATTGGTAGATTTGCAGAACACCATTGACAAGTCAGTATGTGGAAGGGCCCCCTGACTTTAACTTGTGCCAAGTGTTACCAATTAGGGCAAAGGGCGCTGGGGTGTATTTTCCTAGAAGCATGAAAACAAGAAGTGAGACTATGAGTTTTTTTTATCCCTTATGTTGTTTTTTTGTTTGTTTGTTTTTTGGCCATTTACAGAAGGTATCCGCAGATCAGATGTCAGACAGACGACCTGCATTGCTGTTATCTTTTTCAGCTGACCTGGAGAAGACATGGTTTGAATGGACTCTGACCTGCTGTAACTAAAATACTGTAACAAAAACCTGTAGCCCAGATTAGAAACAGCTCTCCAAGACTACAAAAGGAAAGATGCCATCAGTTAAATAAAGTGACTGGAGTTCCCTAAAAGAACGGCGCTGTTATTCTGGGGGTTTGACCCCGCAACCCACCATGTGTTTTTCTGCGAAGCCAATTGAACATTTCTAGTATGTACAGAGTTGTACTTTTACTGTACATTTTTTTTCTCCTGTCTGCTTCATTTTTTTTTTTTTTTTTTTACTCCATAGTGTGTACATACACACTTTGAGAGTCGGCAAGGAATTCAGGGCACAGAAAAAATATGAGACAGGAGGCCTATCAACCTGCCAAGCATCACACTTATGCCTTCATGCCTCCCATCCCTTTCACCATACACACACACACCTAAACACACACACCCACACACACACACGTACTTTCTGCCTGTAGCTCTTACAAAACCCTGAAACATGCACAAACATCTCCACGGCCCTCTGTGTAATGAATGCTTCAGAAATGTATAGCCATGGCAGCCATCCGTGCACATGCAGAACTCATAAATGTGTTTGTGTACATTTGGAAAAAGTGGGTCAGCACATGCATAACTCTTGATGAATTTCCAAGAAGTGGTCTGCTCACCTGCCAGTGGAGGCCCAGTGAGGCAACCCAGGCCAACAAAGAACATGGAGAAACCCATGGAGTTATTGAGTTTCTCCGACCCAACAAGATCAACCTGCAAAACAGAAAAGCACACATTTCACTCGACATAATTACATTTGAACTAAAGCTCCTTCAACTTACTAGCACTTACATGCTACTTGGATAGTTTAAAAAAGTTTAATTTTCACATTTCCATAGGGTCTGAGTTTTGTGGAACTGACATTTCATATAAATTAATAATGTCAGAGTTGACTGTGGACTAATGAATGTTAATCCTTTTATTGTTACTTTTTTTTTTCAACTAACAGATCACAGCTTAGAGTCCACAACACTCAGCAACTCCAAGTCTCCCTTCCTAAAAGCTCATTTTTCTTGTTTAGCAGTTGCTTTAGTTCACTAGTGAACCAGGGTTTGTTATTAGGAAGCATCTCACTGTTCTGATGTAGATTGTGCTTCCCATACAGCTGTTTATATCGTTATATATATGAAAAAAGGTCTTCTACCTAACAAATACATGTAAGAGTCAAAGTAAATTAGGCTGTCATATGTCAGTGGCATGTCTCAGTTGTAAAGCTGATTCAATGGCAAGCAAATACCCTCGAAAAAAGCAGACCACGACAATACGTTTTCAGACTGTTGGAGCAATATAATAAAATCTACAGAATAACCAATGACTCATTCAGTTGGACTGACCATAACGACAATTGCAAAAACATTTCCAACGATTTTTCCAGCCGTTATTCAATTATGTAGTGAGCATCACACAACCCAAACAATGCGCTTGATGTGAACTCAATGGATGGGCAGAAGTGGAAACTGATATAATGAGACAGAGGCGTAAAAGATTTCACATTCACAGATTATTTAAAAAGATAGAGGGCTGTTTATGAGACTCATCTCCCAAACTTAACACTTACATCTTCATCTCTGGATTATATACATATTTTTCTTTTTTGTTTGTTTGTTTAAATAGGAAACATAAGGCATCAGAATTGCTAAATGATGGGTCAACTATTTTTTTCCCCACCAACAACAAAAATCCTTGGTTTTCCTTACCAGGACAGGCAGCAACAGAGCCATGTAGCCCCCGCAGAAGATCGCGAAGAAGACCGCATACACCATCAGCAGTATGTAGGAGGTGGCCAGAGGGGAGAGCATGTTGACCAAGCCACAGAGGATCAGGTAGGCTTTGTGAAAGTGATATTTATGAAACAGGTTCCTGTCTGTCACCCAACCTGAGGCCAACTGGGCGATCGTCTCTGTGATACCTGGAACAGAAGCAAAGATGAGAAACTTGTGTGAATAAAAGTGAAATTTAATCTAAGTGAGTTTGGAAGGTTTCATTGATCAAAGAAAAAAAAAGACACATTTAGAAATAACCTACAATAACAATTATTCACACCATCTGATTTGAATGATTTCTGACTGCGCCTGAGTACGATGACGAGGCAGATTATGGACTTTTCTCTGCGGAGGTCAACTGGAATGTGATCGGCATTGCGGAATCTGCAGTGGTATATTGACCGTTGCAGAAATAGCTACAAGCAAGCAGTGCTGAGCCTCTGATCAATGAAACAAGCTGGTCCTCTGCATATCAGAGTAACTCCTGATACCCTTTGTGGAAACTCAGCGGTGTCAGAGCACTGGGTCTTTTGATGTCTTCAGTTTCTCAGACTTTGACAGAACGCCTCTGCACTCTTTACCTAACAGGATCCAAAACCCTCTGTCTCCATCGGGGTTAAAGAAGACGACATGAGGCAGCTGTGCAATGTTTATGTGTCCTCCTCTTGTGATCCAAGAAATGTCCTGGTGCGTCCACTGCTTGGACACTGACGAGATGTGCCTTTGTTTGTGTGTTTTAGCCTCAGCAGGTTGGTTTAGCCCTGCAGCTGTTCCTGTTCAAACTCATCACAAAGCTGTTTAAATTTGGCCTCTCCAAGTAGCAGCACCTTAAGCCAAGTGCATTGGGGACGTTGGTTTTGTCCGTTAGCCTCCACTGTATCAGCAAGTAAAGAAATTGTTGGGGTTGGTGCTACGCTGGATTAACTGCCTGACCCTGACAAACAATTTCCATTCTATTAAGGGCTGAAGGGCAAGAAGAAATGCCAATCAGGTTTCTTTAAACTGTGACATTTTGTCAAAAGACTAAATCGAAGGGTTATAAAAGGCATGTTGGTTTTCCCAGCTACTCTGAAATCACTGCTGGCTTTACTTGCCTTTTTTTTTTTTTTTTTTTTTTTTTGCAAGCACAGCCTCATCAATACCCCTCAGCAAAGTGTCGCCCACTTCAGAACTGGACTCAGACAAAACCGGGACCTCCCCTTGTAACCACGCCAACAACTTTACTCTGTTAGTCGTTGCCTAGCGACTCCAGTCGGCTCCAGTTTCGGAGGGGTGACGAGCACACTGACCCAGATGACAGCGGCCTCTCTTTCCCCTGGCCAAGTCGATGACAGCGCTGAGCTTGAATAAGAAGAACAGCAAGTTCTGGGGGTTTGCAGCTTTGTGGTGTGCGTGGCACCCGGTCTTCTTTTTCCTCTTTTATTACGGAGCAAGAGTAAAAAGAATCCATCTGTCCTGCTGCACGCTGGAACAAAGCTTAGCAGTGTCAACCCAAGGAGCATGGAAGAAAACTCAATCACTGGAAAAGTCTTCACACCCCTCATGCTTTTTCCTCATGGCGTTTTATGAAATAGATCAATGCAGAGTAGCACATAACCAGGAAGTAGAAGACAAAAAAAAAAAAATCATTCCCTCCATTACTAATAAAAGGTGACAAAGTGTGGCGAGTGTTTATATTTAGACCCCTAAATAGTTGTCTTGAAAATAAATAGAACTCACCAGTTAAAACCAGTATAAATCCATTGGTTCTGTGAAGGCATCAGCGGCCAAACTCTTTGAGAAATTGTTTAATCCATGTTTTGGCGTATAATCCTCTGTGGCCCGACACAGAGGATTATACGGCAATTTGGTCGACCCCTGAAAGCATGGGTTTTTGGACCTTCCACAATGGGTAAAATCGTGCAGAGCCATTGTTTTTTTAAATATAGTTACAATAACAAATTCAGATTTTAGAAGTATATTTTTTCACTGAAAACTTCCCGCATTGAATTTCCACAACAAAGTGGCACTAAAAGCATAAGAGACTGTGTTTTATTTGACTTTATGTTGGAAACTAAGTACTTTTGTTTGCATTATGTTCCCACAAACATCAACACCCAGTAGAAAATAAATATGTTGTTTTATGTTTTTCTTTATTTTGAAACCTAACAATAAAAGTGCAATATCATATTTCTGAAAATGTTATGCAACATTTGTGGCTCAAAACAAGTTTGTTTTGCTGGACTGAGGGCGGAAATGGCTATTTGGCTGGTAAAGGCTGCAAAATCGTCGCCTAAAGTGACAGTCGGTGCAAAGAGAGCATTAATCAGAGACGTAGCTAAGAGGCCCGTGGTAACTCTAGAGGAGCGACAGTGACCCTCTACTCAGGTAGGAGAATCTATGGACAGAACAACTACCTCTGTGCTTTCCACACATTTGGTGTTTATGGAAGAGCATCAAGAAAAATGTGATTGTTGAAAGAAAACCATAAGAGGTTCAGTTTGAAGTTTACCACAAGCTATGAAATAAATACAGTAGACATGTGGAAGAAGGTGCCTCGGTCAGATGAGACAAAGTTAAACGATGTTCCTTGCAAGCAAAATTTCGTCTGCAGCAGAAAAATGAAGCTCGGCTATATTCTGTTTTCAGTTATGCTCAACTTGTGGCTGAAATGTGAAAAAAAAAAAAAAAAAAAACTTCAAGGGGCACAAATCTTTTCACAAATGTATTGTAGCAAGGTTTACAGCCCTTCTTAGTTAATTTTAGCATTTCTTGAGGAATTTTCTACAACAGAGCTGCATGACCCCAATCCTTACCTTAACCCCCAAGTGCTGTGCAGTATGTTGATTCCTATATTCCTTTTTTTCTCTCTCTTGCTCTCGGTGAAGGCGGACGCCTTTTTCCTCTTCTCCCTCCTTGCCCTGCTTTTTCTGGTTTTGTCCTGTTTTTTTCTATATTTTTGGAGCCTTTCTTTGCACATCATCCAAATCTAGAAATTATGGATCTGCTCAACCGATCTCTCAATGCAGTTGATCAAATTTTCTCGACGAGAACTCAAGGCACAGGAGAGCCCTCTTGTCCTGCGGGGAAAACACCCGGCAGGATTCACCCTGGATTTATTCATGACAACAGGATTTCTGCTGTTTGGAGCTTGTGGATTCCTGGCTTATCGACAAATTTGTGACGGACTTGGCCGAACTAGCGAACACTCAGACTGTTGGTGTGGACAGAGATGAGGACTCTAAAACTAACTAACAGGATGGAGTCGGTCATGGAGAAGTTGCTAGTTTCAGTTCAGTGGAACAATCAAACTAATTTAGATAATTGGGAACTGAGATGAGAGACTTTAGGGAAGATTGAAATTTATAATCTACCCGACCAAAGACATTCTGTATCTGAACTGGCTCTCCCCATGTTGCCTTGGAAGGGCTGCATATTTTCAATCTCCTTGAAGATTTGCAAACATAACGCTCCTTCCCACCTCACCCCCTCCTGTTATACATGCAGCTGTGGAGCTGAGCGCTCCTAAGGCCTCGATAACAACACCTTTATCGGACTTTTGCCGGGAGGCTGAGCAACATGGTTTCATGGGCCTGTGACGTCACCGCCTTCACTCATGTCTTTGTTTTGCCCTTTGTTTTGCCTGCCTGTTGCCATCTGCCCTAATGTGTCTTTTCCTCCTTTTTTATTTTATTTTGTTAGAAACTGTGGAGTACTCACTACTTAACCCAGAAAAGGATTGTTTTAGATTATTTTAGTTTATTAGTAATATCAGAAATTGTGGAGTACGCACGATTTAGATCAACATTATCCTTCCTACATAACTTTTATGCAGAGACTCATGCTGCTACAGCCCAGAAAAGGAATTATAATTACAACAAACTTGGAATCCAGAAATACAGGAACAGTCACTATTTGGTTACTTTTTATACTACTACTTGTTAGAAACTGTGACTACTCACTTTTAACCCAGAAAAGGAATTAGATTAGTCACTCTTTAGCTTATTTTTTTCAGAAACTGTAGAGTACTCACTAATTAGAGGCAGAGACCAGAACCCCAGAGGACACGTTTGGATCGAGACGACTTTTTAGACTCCTGTTCTTCCAACCCAGAAATGGAATTAGACCAGAGGATAATTACCAACCCTGAACAGGAACAACTAGTTTACATACTTTAGGTCAACATTAGATACTTTTCCCTCTTTCTTTTTTTGGCTCTTTCCTTTGATTTGTTATTTTGTTTGTATTTCCTTTTAATTCCTGTAAAGCACTTTGTATTGCCTTGTTGCTGAAAATGTGCTATATAAATAAAATTACATTCATAAAAGCTTCCTTTTTCTGCTGGTTTACACTTTTTCACAATAATAACTGATAAAGATATGCTGCATTTTTTTTTTCTTTAGTTTCCTCAAAGTTTTCTCAACTTTCCATGCAACTAAATTATGTACATTTATTTCTTGTTATTTCCCCCACCCCCCAACTCTTAATTGATTTGTGGCCTAAGATTTGACTGAAAACAAAACGTGGATCCTATTAAAAGAGAGCACTTAAATAAGAGAGTACTGAACTGCTTCTCTGAAAGGCACCTCAGTTAATACTGTATCTGAAAGCTTGCAGACGACTGTCAGTGATTACATTTTAAAACATAAGTGCTTAAATGAGCAACAGTCAGACATTTCAATTATTCACAGTGCCTGACAAGGCACTAACAGAATTACATGTCCATGTGGTTGGCGGTCAAATGTTAATACCGTTTTCTGGTCATATGGAGGGGCCTCGTCGATCGTATACTGCTAAACCCACCCGTCCTGGCCAGTGGACCAAAGTTCAGCTTTTATGTAAGAACATTCATTACATAAGACTGCAGAGTCTGAGTAGCTCACAAATAATTAATGCCTAAAAGTTGACTGAGCACTTCTTTTGCATCACTTAGAAGATCCAGACTGGAAAAAAGAGATGCACCGCCTGCTTCACAGTCCCGGCAAAAAAAAAAAAAAAAAAAAAAAAACACGGGATCTGCAAAGTACGAAGACATGCAGGCTGAAGCCTGTCAGAAGCGGATCCTGTCAGATCTGTGGCTCTAGTTTCCTAAAAGCATTAATGATCTATAAAACCTACTAGTTATGTATTTTATTGTATGTTAAAGACTAACCAGTGACCTGCTCAAAACAAAAACAAAAAAATATGCACTTATAAGGGCAGCAAACACATTTTACAAATTTAAACTCCTGTAAAAAGTACAAGTGTCCAGTGTTTGTGTCCCTAAAGACTAAACTCAAAACATAATTTCATATATTTTCTTTTTATTTACCTGTTGAGTAACATTACGTTCACAGTTTAAATGCAAAGGAAGGGGAGGACGGGTGCTCTGTGAGGTGGAAGCTCAGCTGGTGGCTGCAGCTCTGAGGACTAACTTTGTGGGAGCAAGCGTTTAGGCACCCTGAATAGTTGCCATGGGAGATTCAAGGATTTCTTTAATACCCTCCTAATGAAACTAAAAGGATCTGTAGTGTTGTCATTCACCAAACATGATCAAATACTGTTACAGCAGTCATGCTGTTTAACAATCTGAGCAAGGTTCTCTCTAGCAGCAGCTGTTTTCTATTTGCAGTCAAGCAGTCATCACTGAGCACCAATGATTTTCTGATGTCGGACCCATTAACAAAAGTTAATGCAGAAGCCGTCTTTATCTGTGTAAGAGAATTTTCTCTGAACTCACAGGTTATTAAGTCCCTTTCTTTTACAAGCTTTTACAGCACAATTAAATCAAATTAACGCAGGGAGCAGAAAATGGTTTTTGAAAGTGCTGGAAATATTTGTTTGGCACAATTCCTATGCTAAATGAAGATTCACGTACGCTGAAAGTTGCATTATAAAAAAAAATAAAGGTAAATAAGTTCTCTTCTACAAATAACAAAACTTTTGTTACAATTTTCAGAAGTGAATGACTATTAAGTTAACTGACTAATGCTAGCCTCACCTGCTACTGAGATGATGAAAGAAGCGTCCATGGCATCGATCCCCAGGTTCCTGGCCCTGGCAGACAGGTGGAAGTACGGGATGAAGTAGGCCAGTTGACTGAACACCAAGGACCAAGTGTAGATGCAAAAGAATGGGTCCTTCAGCAAGGTGAAGTCCAATAATTTGGGTTTAACGTCAGCCACTCCAGTCGGCGTACCGGAGTGTATGGGAACTCCAACAGTGGTGGAGCCATTCATGGCACCATTCATCTCCGCTGGGCTGTCTGGACTTGCAGCCTTACACTGACCTAAGTCATGTTGGGGCTCATGGCCATTTATGTTATTGAGGACCAGTCGAGTCAATTCAGGGTCCAATGACTGGCTCTCTTGTCCATGAATGGATTGTTCTTTTAAGTTTTCAGTGTCTCTGTGAGGCGTAGGAGAGGACTGGAGAAAATCAGATTTGGAGACACCATTGGACAGAGGAGAAGAGCTGCTCAAGCAGTTTTTGGGGTATTCCTTCTCTGCAGAGCTCTTAAGGGAAATAGAAGGGCTCTTTTGGATAGGCAAAGACGTAGAGTTTGTTGCAGGTGGCTTCACATTAATGGGTCTCAAAAGCATCCCAGAAGCCACCAGGTTCAGCATGAGGCCGCCGAGAATCAGCATTGCACCTATGGATGACAAACACGACCCGCTGCATCAGATTCACTGGCACACAAGAGCTCATCCAAAGAGTTTTCCTTCCTATCCTACCTTGCCAAGCGTACTGGTCCAATAGCAGCTGGGTGAACGGGGCCAGGGCAAAGGTCAAACCCATTCCAGATCGACCAATCGCGTACGCGGTCGCCAGCCGTTTTCTGAAGTACAGCGCTGTGATTACTGAAAATGACTGGTATAGTAATGCAAAACCCATTCCTGACAGGAGAAAAAAAAATACATTAATGGGATTAATCTGTGTTTCATTGTGAGAAAACTGAAGTCTGAAAAGTAAAAAGAAGTAGCCACCAACACCATTTATTTTCACTTGAACTCACCGACTATCACTCCCATGCTGATGTAGAGGTATACTACACTGTTGGCAAAGATGCTTATGATGAAGCCTCCACTAACTAGCACTGCCCCAGAGATGGAGGTCACCCGCGGTCCCAGCTTGGCGCAGGCCACCGAGGCAATGGGAGCTGCAGCACAAGATTTTAGATGGAGTTGGTTCTTTGGGCATATTATAACCCCTTTCAGTTGCGTATGTATGAACATGTACATAGAAAGATTTGTGTTTCTAACCAGAGGAAATAAGCAAACAGACAAATATCGTTGTCACTCCCACCTCCAGACAGACGTAAACTAGACATGATGGAACCGATCCAGCTGATGCTTTCTGCTGAACCTCCAAACTCATCTTGGAATGCCACAAAGAAGATCCCAAAGCTTTTGAGGGTGCCCATCACAAGAACATTTACCTGCAAGCACATACAAATACCAATATATAGAAATCTATTAAAATGAATACCAGGCACATAGTTCCTCTAAATCACAGCTGTAATTAAAACGGAGGTAGATTATAGTGCAACTTCCTTAATGCAATCCAAGTAAAAAAGAAAGATACTTACTTTAATATGTATTTATGTAGCAAAAAAATGTATACAGAATGACATTAAGAACTAAATACACAAAACAACGCAAGAAGAACAAGTAGCATCAGGTGTAGCATCTCAATAGACG
>NW_015112812.1:44848-58503 GCF_001443285.1 Poecilia latipinna | reverse complement strand
GGTCTTAAGACCGGTCTTAAGACCAAGACCAACTTCGAGTACCACAACACTGAATAGACGATATGAGGTGAAAAAAAAAACAAATACAATGTGGTCAGATATTCATGTTGAGCTATTTATCAATTATGTTGGTTTAGATGGAAACATTAGAGGTCTGAAAGTAATTACAGACATTTTGGAAGCATCTGGGATTTTAGTGACAAATTGTGACATAAAATGTAAAACAAAAATAAAAATTAAAAAAAAAGAAGCTGGGTAAGTTCATCATACCAGGAAACAATGGAGCACCACCATCCAGCCCCAGCCTCCATCTGGAGGCTCCTCATACTGAATTTCTTTCTCCTTCTCCTTCTTTGTGGTCATGGCGTCTCTGCCGAACAGATTCATGGTGGCCTTTGTTTCACTGGAAGCAAATAGAAAAATAAGTAAACGGATATTGATTATTATGCAAAATTTTAAAAGTATGTACACAATATATCTTTTAATATTTATCACCACATGGTCGCTGATGTTTATTCTGTGTAAATATCAAAAGTATTCCATGAATATATATTACATAATTTAAATGTAAATTACAATAGATCCTTGATGTAAAAAAAGATCAAATTGATTTTAAAGGAATTATAAGGCTGTAGTATTTTACCTCAGCATTATGCTGCTACACAGAAGAAACACTTACAGCCCAGATTCCTTCACTCTTCACCAATTTACAACATAATGAGATTGTTGAGCCGTCATATTTCAAAAATGTGAGCTCTACATCAGCAGGAATTACTTGTTTTGCAACACAATGTTTGCATTCAAAGTGATTTTGCAGATAACATTTTGTATCACACTAATAATTATTATTTTATAGCAACAAATTTACTCAACTTGCACCGGCAAAGTACATCGTTCACCCTGTGACACGTCACAGCTCATATAAGGCAGAAGTGTTTTTAACATGTGACTCACAAAAAAAAGAGAAAAAAATCAAAATGGCACAGAAAAGCTACTTTTAGACTCAGCTCATCAAGATGAGCTGAACATTTTTATGTTCTTGATCGTTTGTGTTTGTTTTAAGCCTTTATAACTTAATCGAGCAAAGCTTTTAAAAAGGTGCACAAAAAACAGCAATCAAACCCTTTTTTGAACGAAGAATACATGTATAAACAAAATAATCAGCAGAGTATTGAATGTTTTTCAGTTTTTAAAATCTCCAGTCACATTTTCTAAATTCCATCCAAAGCATTAAAAACATAAGTCGCAGAATTTCTACTAATGTATAAATCCTGACAGTCACAGTGCAAGCAAGGCCAGTGACTTTTCCCCGCCGCCTGTCTGAATGTCTGAGCAGCCTTCATATTATATGAGTCTGTGTCTCAACAGGAGCAAATATTTAATTATGTATACTCTGAGGTTGACTGACTGCATGGGCAGCATGATCTCTGCACATGGAGCTGATGATATTTTAACTTTCTGTTTTTTTTTTTTTTTTTTTTTTTAGTTTTTCCCAAAAAAATAAAATTTTTTAGGAATACAATGTAATGATTGATCTAAACTTTGTCCCATGTGAATCAACAAAGAATTAGCTCTGTAACAGAATTTCTTCACTATGTCACATCAAACGATCTAAAAAGCAAATCAGTAAAAGTGGTTAGGCATCAATTTGTGTTGTTCTTTAGTGCACTGCAGGCCAAGTCAGAAAACGCAGCAGAAATGTTGCTCTATTAGCATTTAGAGTGGTTAAGTTCATGGAGACTTTGTGACCTCAAACACCCTTCGTTTGGCTGCGGTTCTCTGAAAGTTAACTCTGGAGATTTTTCTCTCTCTCTCTCTGACTCTCCTCCTTGCTGTCTGTGGTGGCAGGATAAACTTTGTCCAGCCTCATCTATCACTATTACACTTGCTTTAAAGAATTGGATTACTGCTCCGACTATAGATAGGAGCAGGTTTTTCAATCAGCAGCTGTTCTTGAGGCCATTTTCTGACTTGGAAAGATCCACACACATCCTCTTTTCTCAAATGCCATGTTCTTATCTGTCCCATTCTTCACAGATGCTGACAGACCCAGGACTCCTTGTTACATTAATTTTACCCACAGAGAAACAATAACACAATAAAACAAACAAACAAACAAAAATAATAATAATAATAATAATAATAATAAAACTCTCACATTTCTAGGATTTTATTTGTTTCTGTATTTTTTTTTTTACATCTTTATCATCGGTGCTAACTAACGTGCCTAAAACATTTGTCTGCAATGCTGTTGCAGAATATTCACATGCAATACTGAATGAAACATTTCCTGACTCTTTCCTGCCTTTTCTCATCATTACTACTTTCCCACCATTTTCCATAAACTTTGCATATCAACTTCTAAAACATACCAACCCTTTCAAGAAATAAGACTATTATTGAAAAGTTATTTTATTTTCAGAAATTAATTTCACTATGTGAAACACGTAATACAGATTAATTACACACAGTCTGCTTTTAAGTCTCTATTTCTATTAGTTGTGATGATTTTCACTTAAGACTAAAGCACTAAGAGTACAATATCATATGTGATCAATAAAATAAAATTTAATACAGAAACTAACTTAATGAAAAGCATGTTTAATACCCACTTAAAAGGTTACTGTTTTCTAACTCATCACAATGCAGATTCTAATTTATTGAATATGTTAGTAGATGGTGTGTATCAATAGTAGTTATATGAATCCAAAAAGTACCAATACGTAATTATGATAGTGCTAACACTGTTCTAATTATAATTCCAGATGTTGTGCAATGCTAAGATATTTCTAGAATATTCTATAGCTTGGAAGATGTATTTTGGAAAAACAATTAACATATCTTGAAAGTTTGTGGTTTAAAGCCTGAGAGCAAAACAATGATCCCAAACTTTGGTCCTGATTACTTTATTTCTATATGACAGAGAAGAAAAACCTCTGCTTAAATAAGATGTGAATATAATAAAAAGCACTGTCGTTTATAAGGGCAGGATGGATGAAATGCTGCATAAAGCTTTGCAAAACCCATAAGCTCATAAATCTGCACATTTTGCCATGAAACTTTATCAGCAAGAAATAGATATCCCTATTGGGATTTTCAGATTGGACAGTAATTGTATTCTTGAGAGTATCCATGACTTAGCAAGAGTTGTCTTCCTTCCCAAGTGACATGTTTCTGCAGAGGATGCACAGAAACAAGCTGTGTTTCTGACTGTACTGTAGTCTGACCACCAGCAGTCCATGGTTGACCTTGGACTGCTTTGATAATTTCTCTGAATATTCTTTCCCAGAATCCTCCTCCCAGGACTTTGAGAGATCTTTAACAAGCCTTATTAAACAACAGAAACCATGTTTTGCATAATAATTAATCAATGTTAACCACACAGGGCGTACTCCGCCTCTCGGCCAATGGCAGCTGGAGGAGCCCTTGATTGATCTGGATAGGTGGACGGATGCCAAACACAAAAAACAACCATAGAAAATTGTTTCTGCAAAAATTGTTTCTGCCAAAAACAGCTCCACTAGACTAGCAGCAGCAGCAGTAAATAGCAAACACCTGCTGAATTCATCACATGACCAAGTTCATATGACCTACCACTCCTAAGAATGATTATAAGCAGCATCATGAGAAACATTGTTGTGATGACGCGTGGACGGTGGAGTGTCAGAAAGAGAAAGAGCTTCTTAAAGAGACAGAGGCCCAAATTCAAGGACTCAAATTGCGAAGTCAAGTTTCCTTTAAGTTATGTTTGATATATATACAGCATTTTTGTAACTGAAGGTAACTACTTAATTGTGCAGATACATAACACTGCCGTTTAAACACTAATTAAACTTTATGTTATTCTTATAGAGAATAACAGAATGAAGCAAAACATTACAACCACAGCGAAGTACTCAGACTAAACTGGAACAAAACTGTAAGAAGTACTTTGTAAGTTAAAAGAAGTACCAATGAATGACATTTTATGTTACAAATCTCTATTAGTATTAATTTAGTCACATCAATGGTTGCATATTGTTAACTTTAGCATGTACAGAAAGACTTTTTGACGTTTTTTTTCTGTAAATTGGCACACATGGGGGAATTATTTGATTGCATATTCTTGTTTTTTTATAGACTAAGAATAAAACTGAGTTGTTATTTAGTACTTCCAGTTTGCAGAAAATCTATGTGCATATGTATATAAACTCTTTTGCAAGCCACCTCTTGGTATATCGTGGGGATTCGTGGTTATGCAGTAAAGCCAGCCCCTGAATCTCAATCCTACTTGGCAGTTTGGATTTGGGACACAATGCAAGGTCAGCTTTGATGACCCGTTTCTCCGTTGCTTCACAAACCAAACCAAGACTGAGAAAATACTTTTCAGGCCCGAGCTTTTTGTGTCTTATGAAACTCTTTCAATCAATTCCTCTCTTGGCAGATGAGAGGCGGCCCATCACTGGATTTCCTCAAACCTTCATTCATTATGATCACCATAAGAAAACATCCATCTATCGGATATCAAAGTCTAGGGCATGGCTGACCTGCCTCTCCGTCAAAGACCAGCCTCCCCGCGATGCGGCACAGACATTTGGATATAAACAATGGATGAATGGATGACATTTTTTTTTTCATGACTCATTGACTCATTATCTTCATAAGCCATCGGAGAGCTGTGCCCTTTAGCTATGCCCTAAAGTTGTGTAAAAATATTACACAACTTTATTACAAAGTTGTGTAATATTTTCTTCATTGCACCAAAAATATTACACAACTTTGCTGTCACACATGTAGAATTTATGATTACTCTGCTCAGTTTTTATGCATGCACACATTTCTTCAGGGTTGAATGTAGGGCAGCTCATTCAAGCAGAAAAAAATGTTGCCCATTTAAAGTCATCCAGTCATCCAAAATCCTTGCACAGGATAATTATAGATGATGAAGTTACCCATAAATTATGTGTACAGTCAGTTTTTTTTTAAGGCATCACTCTCTAATTCTGTTGATGTCTTTACATGACGCTTCATCCTCAAAATTCATCCATTAGTAGGTTTTTCCAAAAGCTTATAGTTAATATTTGATCTTATGTCACTTTGCCTTATTCAGTAGGTACAGCAGGACGGTACTGGCTAGTCTATTTTTACAACAAGACATCACAACCTCTGGTTTATTTGCCTCTGAAGGACTCCATGTGCCTCTCTGACCAGAACGAACTTGGTTTATTGTGAGGTTTTCCACATCTGGAATCCACAATAGTCGATGACGAAAACGCTTATTGCTAAATCAGCACAATTGCATCAGCACACGCGTGTTGGGTCATCTTTGGACTGTGATGCTGGCAGACTGTCGAGTCCAGCTCTACATTAAGACCTTTAAAGGAGAATGTGACGAAAAGGGAACAAAGTCCATGAGCTTGACAACAAGGTTTGACAGTGAACTAAAGGGCCGCAGAGGGAAAACATATTTAAGGCTGAATTGATTTCAAACTGAAATTAAAAAATAAAAAGCAGCTGTGTTCAGGTGGAAGTAGGGCTAGACGATAAATCAATAAAATATGTAGTAAACACATAACCAACATACGTCCAATAGCGTATTCAATAATTTTACTGAACTCCGATCCAGAATTGCAAAGCATTCTGGGGGATGTATGCAGAGGAAAGGCATTAGCCGCTCAGCCACTCACAGCTAGCTAGGGCGGGTGGCATCAACTAACTCACTCACTCTTTGGCTACCTAGCAACAACCTGTTGAGCAACTCGTGCAAGAGTCAATTTGTCAGTGAGCCTATGTGAAAAGTAGCCTCAGTTTCCAGTTCTCACCCAACAACAGCACTACTCTGTGTGGTTTTCTCCTACCACAGCCTATCTGCTTCAAGGTGTGACGTGCTGTGGGTTCAGGTTATATTCTCAGCTAATCTCGGTTATAGCGACTGGTAATTTGAGCAACTGATGTCTTTCTTTCATTTAAAAGTAGTCTGTTCATTCCACTCTGACCTCCAACATCAACTAAGCAGTTGATGTTGGAGGCCTTCATGCCTCCAGTCATGAAGGCCTGAACTACAGGGAACAAAGATCTGGTTTAAAACCTGTTAATCCGAGAATGAACTGTATTAGCCCACTTTTAGATCCAGGGGCAGGAAGAGGAAGAGCTTCAGGAAAGGAAACTCTGTGATGTCATACGGAGTATTTAACTCTAGCAGGGTGTAGACAAAGATTGTTCCAAGTAACCCAGGATCCTAAGTATCATCAGATTACTGTTTGTGTATCCAGTGTTTGTGTTCTGGCCAATAAAACAAGTCTGCAGCCGTGTCTTTACTCCATCCCTGGAGCTGAGAGGAGGAACGTCAGTAGGAGCTACCGTGTCAATGCTCCTCCAGCTGCTAGCAGAGGAGGTCCAGAGTCTGTGGTTTTCCTGACCAACGCTACCAGTTTTGGTCAAACTGACCAAAAGGTTATTGATTTCTAATTCAGAAAATCATTTAATAAAATCTTATTTACAAATAATAGATTATCTTCACTTCTGCTTAGCATTGTGAACTGGTTGTTTGAACACATACCAATTGTTGTTATTTAATCCTAATAGTTAGCTTAGAGCTAATTTAGTGTTATTTCCAAAACAATGTACGTATGTAGAGACAGATGTACAGACAGACATTCAGACAGACAGACGTACAGCCAGACATTCAGACGGACAGACGGACAGACAGACTTACAGACGTACAGACAGACGTTCAGACCTACAGACAGACGTTCAGACCTACAGACAGACGTTCAGACGTACAGACAGACGTTCAGACAGACGTACAGACAGACGTACAGACAGACGTACAGACAGACGTACAGACGTTCAGACAGATGTACAGACAGACAGACGTTCAGACATACAGACAGACTTACAGACGTACAGACAGACAGACAGACAGACAGAAATTGCAATTTCCATCTCCCACACAACACTCTCCTCTCAGATGTAAAACAAATACTTAAAAAAAACATAATATTTTTTTAGTTTTAAACCTACTGGGGTATGATTTTACGATGTGTTATATTATGAGTTTTATTCTTAAATATTTTGGTGCAGCTGTGAGTAATCCACAGAAGATACTGGTGCAACTAATCTTAATTTGTTGAATTAATTAATTCGGCCTGTGTGACACCAACAACACTGTCACATTTAAAGCCACCTAGATCTTCTTTCCTCCTTATTTTGTTGGAACTTCGCCACATCCAGATGAAGGCTTTGAGTTGTTGATTAGCTTACGAACAAGAAGGGATTGCAGTAATTTCAGATTCTGCTAAACACTTGATCACAAGTAGAAAAGCACAACAGGGGGTGTGCTTTCTGTTCCCATGGCTGCAGCAGGTAGCTGTGCTCTGAAAGTGTTTGTTGGTGACTGCTGACTGCAAACATTGATATAGTTTATGACACCTGCAAGCTAGAGAAATTGATTTAGTTTATCATCATCTACAAACTGCAGACATCTCACTAATCAAGAGAAGATACAGGCGGTATGGCCAAAGGTTTTGGCTCTAGCCCAACAGGACTCATGGAGCCACTAAGCTGAAAGTCAAAGTTTCAACATCAACATAAAAAGTCCTGAATGCTAAACTGATTTCACAGTCTGCCAAAAAAAAAAAAAAAAAAAGTTGTGGTCCACTGCAGTGACAGAGACACTCAGAGGAACTGAAGGGGTTAAATATTCCCTAAATGTTAACATTATATATAGTAGCTTATTTTCTTGTTTTTGACACTTAGATGTAGAAAAGACAAGCATACAGTGAATAAGGCCACGCTATGCTTCAGTTCTATCGACACAACTGAGACTCAAACTGTCGTGACAAAACACGGATTTATTTTATATTCGGCTCATTTTTGTAAAAGATCAAATAAAAGTCCTGTCTCTGAGCTGAGGATTTGGTGTTTGTAATGATCAGAAGTGAACAGTTTCACATCCCAGACCTGAAGCTGCTCAGAGGCTAAAGTTCCTCCAAGCTGATGTGCAGGATGGATCAATATTTTACCTCTAGTTATAGTTACTGCTGCACAAGTCGTAAAAGCTAAATACTTTAAGCTGTGGGGTCGTGTGCTTTTGACACTCGGTTTTGCTTAGTTGGATTTTCTTTAAGTCTCAAGTAGAAGAAATCTGAAATTATAGAGCTGTTAAAAAAAAAAAGTATTTACCACCTCAACTATTTCTTCTACTTTTTGTCACACTTAATGTTTAACAGCAAACAGGTTTCTGTGTTAGAATAAGTTAATAACCAGAATAAACCTAAGCATGTATAAGGTGATCACTTCATATTTATCTTTCCAGTGTATAAACCCATTTATCTTTATAGGGTCATGGAGGTGGAGCAGGGGGTGGAGAGGTGGGATTATCTCTCCAGCAGTCACTGGGTGAGAGGCGGGACAGGTCACCAGTCCATCGCAGTCCAGCATAGAGACACACATGACAAACAACTGTGCACTCACATTCACACCTAAGGACAACTTGGAGCAGAACAGTTCATCTAACGGTCATGTTTTTGGCCTGAAGGACCCCGGAGTACCCGGAGAGAACCCACTCAAGCATAGGGAGAACATGCAAACACCCAAGCAGAACGACCCCAGATGGAGATTTAAACCTGGGATCTTCTTTCTGCAAGACAACATGCTCACGGTCCCACACTCCCACCCATATTCCTGCCCATATTCACATCCACATAGTGAGGAACAAACTTCCAATGGAGACACACCCAACTTGGCTTAAACAGAACCTGACATTATCTGGCTACAGAAACTTGACAATGGCGAGAGAAGTGACCTAATCAAGGAGGTCACAAAAGAACCTGAAACTACATCCAAAGCCTGTCTAAGCTGAAGTCAATGGTAATGTTTCAGCAATAAGATAGAGACTGGGTGAAACTATTCTTTCACATTCAGTAGGAGAGACTGATTACATAACTTTCTTCCTTATTAAATGAAGACATGATGTAAATTTTGGTTGATAATCTGAAACATTTAAATATAAATAAAAAAACATTTAAACATTTAAATAACAAACAGAGGAAATCTGTAAAACGTCAAATGTTTTTCTTTTTTTTTTTTTAGCTCTGTGGATCATAATTATGCAAAAACATTAATTTCAACACGAATTTAATCTTTTAAAAGCCCCTGTCTGTTGTAAGGAAGTTTTAAAGCACAAAGTTTTATTCTGGTGGGAAACGACCTTCACTAACGCAACAAAAACGAAGATAAAAGACAAACTCTTACTTGTTTTATGAGCGTACCAATGAGTGAATTTGTCACGTTTTACAGCGAACAACTATAGTCAATGGAGGGTAAATTAAATTGTCACTAGGGGAGAAAATTTCCTCAGACTTATTTTTGAAGCTACGACTACAAAAGCATATCCTGCGAGATTCAGACAGGGCCGGCTCTATTCATCTTCAGAATAAAAATCCTAATAAATTTCAACTTAGGATCTTTTAATTGAAACATTTTTTCTACAAGGTGATATTTTTTACAAACCTCACCAATATCTGGGGAAGTTTCGCATTTCTTGGTAGCTTTCAAAGCCAAACCCACCAAAAAAGGTTCTGGCATAATTTTGTCAGGATTTCTGAACACTTTTTGTATCAAAACTGTTCCAACTCATTTCACATATTTGACTTTAAAAGAAAGTCCTCATTTCCCACAAAACGGTTGCGGCATTTGGGTCACTCTTCTTTTTCCATTCGAAAACCAGTTTTGCTGTGTATTTGGGGGAAAACCTAAGTGTCAGACAAATGAATAAATAAACACAAAAAGCTGAATGAATTAATCGCCCGTCTTTTAGGGGAATCTTTTATCTTCACTCTGTACAGGAAGAACCGGACCAACAAGTCTTCCCTCCTGTCATATCAAAGAAGTAACAAAGTTCAGTGTTGTAGCTTTAGTCATTACAATTGACCACTCTCATCCCATCAGCTTGAACTGGAAATACCCGGTGCTCACTGATCAAACAGTACAATCAACGCTCCAAGGGGAAACATGAGATAAATGAATGATCACATCAAAATTGACACCACAAACCACCGCAGCTTGCTTTTCAGCTACTCAACTTCTCTCTGTATCGCAAAAAATACTCTGAATAGCATTCAGCTTGTTTTTGGGAATACCTGTAATGCTGTCTCGGCGCCGTCCCTGAAGGCACTGCAGGTGAAGAAAGGACTCAGAAGTCCTATAGCCTCATTCTAAGGATTGGTGAAGAGCACTTGGAACTGCGGATGCAACCAGTTCAGCTTCAAACCTGCAAGAAAAACGATGCAACAATGAGAGGAAATGAGAACCTGTACGGACTGTAACTCTGTCCGGACTAAAGCATGTCAATAACTTTGCTTTTTATGTGTTGGAGAATTTGTAAAAAAAAATTCTAGTCTACTTAATGTTGCCACATAGGTTACAAAAACTTTCTTGACCTGAGGAAATAATCAGATGTGGGACTGTATTGAAAATATAATCTTTCAGCATAAAATTTATGATTTGACAAGATGGAAACAGTCTTGTTTATATAGGCTCAGGTTGGTTGTAAATGCTTTTCGTATTCATTCAGCTATCTTTATTTTAAAAGTTGTTTGGTAAAAAATTTGAAAAAAAAACAAAAAAAAAACATGCTTTTCATAGCACTGCATCAAATTAACCACTAATAAACATAACCTTTACGCCTGCAGGCGTATGTGGTTCCAGTTCTAAGAAAGTACTTCTCAGGAATAATTAAAAATATTTATCTTCAGTCCAGAAGAGAAAAGGACATCAAGGATGAATTTAATTACCTTCACTGACATTAAATGTTTGATAAGACAGGAAAACCATGCTTCCTGTGCTCAGACATGCCCTCTCCAAGTTTTGCAAGTGTTTCAAGTGCGGAACATCACCACGCCCGCAACATAAAAAGCCACCATAAAAGCAAAGAGAAGTTGGGATAATCATGTCAACCTTAACAACCCAACTCACCAGGTTCATTGGGTTTCATGTATTCACATGTTTTTGTCTTGTTAATTTGCATTTCTCATTATCTCAACGTGAAAGATCTGTGCAGGTGGGGGGGGGGAAGCACTCAGAGACTGAGAAGAAAAGTCAGCAATCATTGATAACATTTTTGCCGAAAGCTGCTTCTGAACCGGCATGTCCTCAAGCAAGGAGCTGCAAACCTGACGGCACAACTCGAATTTTGAAAAGGCGTCATTCCTTAAATAGGAGGTTCTGAAGGGCTAAGAGCTAAAGCAGGGAAAACAGCGTCTCCAATTCACTCCATTTGTACGGAGTTAATTCATAACACGTCTTCTCAAGGCGCTTTGGAACAAAAGTCGTTTCAGTTCAATTATACATACATTCCTATTGATCTACTTAGTTTCTGACAGAGTAACGTGTTCAAGAAAGTAGGTCAAGAAACAGGACCCGTCCACAACAGTTGCACATGTTAGTTCTGGCACTGCAAAAACACTCAGTGTATAGTACTGGATTACATCAGAGAAAATGATCCATGCATCTCATTATCAAATGAAAATCAGTTATATAATGTATCTATGGAAGGCTGGCTTTTGTAATCTCCTCATGTTGCTGCTGTCAAATGAATCCAAAGATCTCCAACTGAACTTGCAGTCTGAAAATGTTTACTTACAGACTTATGAGCAGAGCTCCAGTGGATATTTATATACAAAAGTGGCCATCCAGCCCATAAATCATACTTATTTACTCATAGTAGTAGTGGACCCGGGCTTTTTCAGACCTGCCAGTAACCTACTTTTGAGCAGATTAATTAATGCCTTAACTCTTTCTTCTTCTTTTGTTTTTAATTAACTATTTGTTGTCTCTCAATGAGTTATGATGGTGTTTTTGTTGTAGCCATTTTCTCCTCTTTCAGTCCTTCGGATACGAGGCTGCGACTTTGACAACTGCTGTAGTTTGGAGCTGAGACTCCGAAAACCTATGGATCAGATTGTGTAGTGAATAAAAGGTGTTTAGCTGTAAGCTGCAGGCTTAGTCTCTTAGGAGCAAAGCACAAAACCGCATTATTATGGGGTGGAGAAAGAGAGAGAACAGGGTGCTCTTACCGTGCGCAGCTGCGGGTCGGTTATCTTTATTGGCCTCTTACATTGCGCCCCTTACTCACTTCTGAAAGAATAATCTAAAAAAGGAAGAAGAAAAAAAAACACAGAGACACTTTAAATATATATATTTTTAAAAAAATCGCAATGTCATTCTGTAACAAGAGCCAAAACTCAGCACAGACTTCAATGTGGGTGAAAAGTTTGGAGCACATAAATAACTGGAGGGTCACAGAGGATGACGGGTCGGGGCAGCAAAAGCACGACTAAAATGTTGCTGTCAGTTAAAAGAGCTCTGGATAATGTTCCTATAATAAGGAGCGACACATACCTGTAAACGTCCCTCTCCTGTCGCCGCCGACTCGCCTCAGACCTATTTTTCCCCCCACTCAGATTGATTTGACGGGCTGCGTGAGGGGGATTTCTCGCGTGTCTGGAGAGGCAATGCGCGCTCCCGGTGCGGGACTGTGGCACAAACTGCTGCGGGACGCGCTGCTCTGCTGCGAGGAGGAGGAGGATGGCCGTGCCATAACTTTCGCCTCTACGCGCCGGAGCAGCAACTCCTCATCTCTCACCGCAGCCTCAGCATCGCTGGCCGTGCATAGGAACAGAGAGAGAGACAGAGAGAGACAGAGAGACAGAGAGGGGGTGGGGGGAGGAGCCCTCACCGATGGGACAGTCACGTGATTGGGACGTCGCAGTGAGCCCCCCCTTGTTTCTGGGTGGGGGCAACTATGCGTATCAAAAACCCTGCGTACCGACACAGGCTTCGCTCAGGTGCGACACCAAAAGACGTCTCGCAAAAGTATTCATTCTCTTTTGACTCTCCTCCATTATTTTCCCCACAAATAAACACTACAAACTTTTAGTGTATTTTTATTAAACCCCATTGTACCCTGTCTCTAAATGAAATCCAGTGCAGGTGCCCGGAGAAACTGCAGAATGCAGAAGAAACACAGCAGGCAGGAAAGAAGAAACTCATTGACACGTTCAAAGGTTTCCAACAATATTTCCAAACTCTGAAGGTCTCTGTGCAAAGCTGGCAGAGACACAACTCAAGAGACTTGCAGCTGTAATTGAAATATCTTTAAACAAAATATATTTACACTACACACAATTTTAATTTGTAAGTCATGTAGTATTTGTTTCCCCCTTCTCAATTACGTACTATTTTGTGTTTGCCTATCGCATAAAATCCAAATAAAACCCACTGAAACTTGTGAGCAAACTGTAAATTATTTTTGTAAGACGCTGCAGGTCCCAAAATATTCTCCACCCAGCTTTTTAAAATGTTTGTGCCGCTCACTTTTGTTGAATTGTGCAAACAGAGCTGGTGTCAGTTGATGATTACCATATGTCAAACCAGTTCTGCATGTCAGAGGAAAACCTACTATTACTTTCGAGGAAAATAATTGCTCAACGATGTGACAATGACTGAAAGAGAGAAAATAATGGATACATGACATGCAAGAGGACAGCTGAAAGTCAAGTTAAAGTTTATTTAAAGTTGTTATTCAATGCAGGTTTATGTGGGATTTAACAAAAAAAAAAAAAAAAAAAAAAAAAAAAAAACCCCAGAAATTTTCCAAAGGCTTTGAATTAAAA
>NW_015112812.1:35963-41745 GCF_001443285.1 Poecilia latipinna | reverse complement strand
AAAGAGGGACAGAAAAAAAACATTAAAATTTTATTTAAGTGTTTTTTAAAAGCAGGTTTTTTTGAGGTTTAAAAAAAAAAAAAAAAAAAAAAAAAAAAAGACACACCCAGGTAGTTCACATAAGCTTCTATGTAACAAACAAGCTGCTCTGTTACATGATACCAATAACATTAGTGTCGACATAACAAGCACAACTGTTTAGGTCTGAAAATGCAGATTCGAAAAACTTAGTAAATGAATGCAGAAGCTACAGTTTACTGTTTCCCAGATTTGGACTGGATAAATTTAGTCTCTGTTCCTTTCATTACAATAAAACTGCTAGGGAGTCCTGCTGTCTTCAGGATGCGATCTTGTGGACTGCTATTGTGATGCTCCCATGACTCCGCACCAAAATGTTCCTACAAAACAATCACAAAGAGACAGTGACAAAAAGATGTGCTGATAAAGTCTGCACAATATTAGGAAAAATATGCGATATGCAATAATATTACAACTATATGACTTGCAGTAAATAAAACGAATATTTAAAACATGTTGATGTTTTTTCTCATTTGGGTACTAAAATGTTTGACCTGCAATACAAATTCACAAATGTTAAGCTTCAAGTGTACTGCAGTTAAACTGTATTTACAAATAAAGTTAAAAAAAATATTACTTTATAATAAAAAAAAAACATTTTTATTCTAATGAAGAAACTCAAACATTTCTACAAAACCATAAAAAGAAATATTGATCTAGGTTGTATACATTTTCCTATTCAAAGAAGTGAATAAACATTGACATAAATCAAATTTAATTTGATTTAAAAATAAATGTTTGATATATTTTTTCAAATCAAACATTTCACATTTGTCACCCCAGTTATACATAGATGTCGGGTAAAGTTAAAGTAAAAATGCACATGGCCGCAAGGTTTTAAGGACATGAAGTACTTTCCACCTTCAGAAACATTAACTGAGGTTTTACATACACCAGCAGGTGGCAGCAGAGGCACTAAAATGCAACACCACAAGAGACGAACAAATAGCCGCTCCAGCTTCGCTCAGCCGCCACTGGTAAACAACTAGATGGACGGTCACCCCTGACAAACCAGAAAACTTTCTTTTACCAGCTTCCTCTGGACTTACTGATCTCCTCAAGCATTAACCAAAGCCAGCACAGGCTTCCCCAAGACAGATTATAGATATAAAATGTACAGAAAATACAAGTCAAGCCGAAACAGTGTCCGTGCTCACCCTGAGTCAGACTCCAGGCAGACGGTCGGGGAGTCTGTCGGGTCTTTGAGGAGAGCTGCAGCTTGTTTGGCCAGAACCGACACAACTCCACCGTGTTCGTCGGACAACGACCCACGACCTGGAAATAAAAACAGGACTTACTGAATGAAGAAACGTTGGTGAAGCTCATGGGCATCGCTGAGTACTTAGTCCCAGTAAAGTTAGCTTATCTCCGTTTTAACTCTTGTTCATTTGTAATAATCAGCAAGAAATAGATGCACAACTTGCGACTACAGATGCACCAATCACGTGTAAATCGAAATCGTCCTTTATTCCATTGATCATATCGGCTGTTAGCAAGTTGGAGACCATTTTAAATGGAAAAAAAAAAAAACTACTAATGGGACTACACCATTATTTACTATCAAATTTCTGATTTGTCAGTGCTGTAAATCAATTTTTATCTTCTTGATAAAAATTTATGTGATGCTCGAGTCTTTTGGGTTGCAAAATCCACCTTACTGCCTGCAGTATGTATTTTAATAAACGTTTTTCTGATTTAATCCTGATGTGTTGGTGCCAAACCCTGATAAAGGAAATTGATAAATCGATGGTTTGTTAAGCATTTACTAATGTTTAGATTAGTTCAGAGAGTCACTTGCAAACAACCAAATGCCAGAGTGAGAAAAATTTGACATTTTTGTATGCTTTACTTTGATTTACAGAAAAAAAGTGTCACCTCTCTTTGGGGAAAAGTGTCAGGACCGACTAGCACAATGGTGATGAATCACCTGCAAGTCCTCTGTCTGACAGACATGCACCACTCCACCATCTTGGACAAACAATAGCAGATGTACTCCCTCTTCCTCCTTGCAGTCCAAGTTTGGTGTAGCAACATATCAATTAGTTATCAAAAAAAGCTACAGCCAATCTCATATGAAGATTTTACATGTTAAAGTTCAACCACAACCACAGAAAAAGAGACTAACCAGCTGAATCTGACTGGCAGTTTCATGCTATAGTTGCAGCAACAAAACCATCATTGTAAAATAATTGCATAGTCTTTAAAGTTTTGATGACACACTTAATAATGATTCTCCTTTGGTCTCTAAAACAACCCTGATCAATAAAGACACAAACTATCAATAGACCAGACCTCTGAAGGTCGTTGCCACTTCAAGCTCTCAGTTGACAGTTTTTGTAGTTCTAGAAATTAATGAAATTTCTGTTTATGTTTATAATACTGATTCATAACAAATGCCATCTAAAGGCACTTTACAAAACAAACAGATCCAGTTCATTTACAGAAAAGCATTGTTAATCCAGTCCATTCATATATATTAGGGCTGCCATATATCAGAAAGTCTTGCGATGGCGATAATATTGGAAAATCTTCTGATAGCAACAGAAGTCACGGTATATCTGTTTTCTTCTTTTCTCTCCTTCTCCTCTGTGCTTCCTTCCCACTGTAATCCTTATCAATTTGAGCTATTTTAGTGAGAATCTATAACTCTTTCACCCCTTTTCCTGATCTTCTTCCTTGGCAATTTTTTAAAGATTCTCAAAGCAAACCAGACAAAATCCTAAAACGGACTAAAGTTGTGGCCATGTTACTTTTAGGCCCTTAACATCTTTTAGCTCAACTGATCTGTCTTTAAATGCTTAAAACATGGAATAGTCACTGATGGACCCTTACTCAATCAGGTTCAATAATCCACACGTGGCTCTCTTACTAACATAATCCACTCGCAATACCATAAATTTAGAACCAAAAACTTTTTTGGATTTAAAACTTTCCAACTTGTTGTGAGTTTATCACTTATGACCGCAAAGATTCAGTGACTCATTAATAAATCAAGAGGATATTTATTAATCCCACATAAAGCTTTCAATTCTTCCATAAATTGCATTAAAAATAAACCGTGAACAGACTCTTACAGCCCAGACTGTGTCCCTGCTGGTCTGTGCAGAGGACGCCGACCACAGCTGGATTCTTCATGCTAAAACACAAAAACACCGAGAGAAAAGTCAACATCGCTCACAAAAACTGTCAAATCAAACAAAGTTACCGGAACTCACGTATCATCAAGATGTTGTTCAAGCGTCGACTCCATCGGTAAATTTCCGTAATTGACTGAAAAGTCAGTTTTCTGGATGAAAATCTCTTTTTGTTGTTATCCGTTTCGTGAAACGTTTCCGGACTGAATCAGCTGACTGTCACTTGCGCTAAGAGTCCTTATGAGGACCAAAAAGTACGAAGCGCGATTGCGTGACGCTACAAAAAAGTAAAAGAAAATTAAGAAAAACAAAGAAATAAAATAGAATTGAACAAAAATCTGGACGATTAGGAGAAGAGCGCCATGAAATATTATTACATTTTTGCATTCATACAAATAAGAGCAAATAAAAAGACAATTGTGTTGCGCCCATTTCCTCCTTTTGGCGCTTTACCAATGAACTTTAATTTCACAGGAGACAATATGATTCATCCTCAATGATGGGATTTGTATCAGGAGATAAAGCTGACATTAATTGTGTGAAAATCAGAGAAACAATCTTCGGTTCACAGCACTAGACTTTCATCTTAGGTTATCTTAAGGATGAAGCCAAGAGAAGCAAAGAAACGGAGAGGCATCTGTGTATTTATCTGCTGCTAAGATAAATTTTTTCTATACATTTGTTTATGATTATATGTGACTAAACCAGCCTTAGCTGATTTCCTCAGTCAGGGAGTTTAAGAAATTGCCGTGTGCGTATAAGCAAGATAAAATGATCAAAAACAGGTACAAATAGTTTCAGCTTACAGCACAAACAGTCTCACCTCTCCCATGAAATGATAAAACAGGTGTTCTCAGTTACTGAACATTATTTATAACACTATTACAATCCAATCTCATGGTATGTAGATGGAGGCCTTAAAGACTTGCAACAGTTCCTCAAGAAAGTATCTAATCACAAGGACTGAACATACACACTTGCTACATTTTTAGATACTAGTTTGAAAATATGCCTACGTAACGTCCAGTCCTTTGTTCAGCCATTGTTGCTCTCTTACAATTCTAATTTGTTTTGTCTGTTTTTTAGCCTGAGAAAATACTCTGACCTTTATGTAATCTTCTTTACACATTTTCTCAAATTTTCAGCTGTGATGTTTGGGGTTTATTTGAGTGTCAGCCATTTCATGCAGGAGGCAGAAACCTACAAGCACAGGAGGAGTGAGGAGAACCGTCATCTTCCAGATGACTGAGACGACAAAGGGAGGGTGTGGGGAAATGTCAGATGTAGTGAGTTGGGTGGGGTGGAGGCTGCAGGTGGATAAAGAGAAGGAGAGAGCGAGCGTCCTCTCTGTTCCTGAGGAGTTCTGCAACCCTTCGTTACTGCCTGAAGAGGCTGAATCTGCCAGGGTAAAACGCTGCAGACGCACTGTCAACATTTCAGAGAATCCCTGTTGCTGCTGCTATGGACATCCGCGCCGTTTTTCTGTCCTTCCTGCTGGTGACTGTGAGGTTGTCCAGAGGAGCTGTGGCCCCGTCGGTGAGTGGGAAACTTGGAGGCTGTTGTTAATTAGTAACAAAACCTTTTTGAACTTTAGAAACAAATATACATAAGATGTTATTACATATTTGCAATCGTTTTTTTTTTAATTATTATTCTGTCAAATTAATTTTCAGTAGCAAAGTGTCTCTGTAATGGTTTTATTTTTAATTTTTGGTGATATTGAAATAGCTTAATTTTCAAACAGTTTGTTTTTATCAGATTGAAAATAAGCTACTTTTAAGGGACGTAACTGTTGCTAATAGAAACCTCTTCAATAATTATACATAGTTACTGATGCATTTGTTGTTTGACATTAAAAATGTAAGTAGCTAATAACACCAGTTATATGTCTTTTGTTTGAAACTCATAAAAAAAAAAAATAATTAATGCACTACGCTGATTTCTCTGATAGAGATATAAAAACTTTGTGCCAGATGTTAAAGCCTAATCGAACAGGTTGCATTTCTGGATAATCATGTTTAATTGAATTACACAGACCACATCCTCCTCCGCCTCAGTCTTTTGGAAAAATCCAAGATGAAATCATGTCGATTTTCCAAGCATTTGTCATTTATAATTCAAGTATGAAGATGACACATAATTTAAATAAAAATGTCACAATATTTACAGCTACTGCAGCGTGCCTCCATTACAACAATGAGATGAATTTATAATCACTTTGCATTTGTTCTTCCATCTATCGTTTATGTTTCAATAAGAACATTTTTTTAGACTAAGTTGTTGTTGTTTGGATTGCTGCCTCATTGTCTCTCTGCTTGTCCTGCAGGCCTGTGAAAAAGATGAGCAGTGTGGTCACGGCGAATGCTGTGCCGTTAGTCTGTGGAAGAGCAACCAGAGGATGTGCATTTCACTAGGAGTGGAAGGGGATGACTGCCACCCGCTCAGCTTCAAGGTGGATAAAAATACAGCAACCACAACTACAGCAAATATAAACTTCACTGTGTTTCACTGCGGTGCAGTGGTGGGAAGTAACGAAGTACAAGTACTTCGTTACTGTACTTAAGTACAGT
>NW_015112812.1:29342-30950 GCF_001443285.1 Poecilia latipinna | reverse complement strand
TACTTGAGTACATTTTTGACTGTGTATTTGTACTTTTACTTAAGTACATTTTTTGAGTACTTTCTCCACCACTGCTGCGGTGTTACATAACAGACCAACACAGAGTAGTCCAGAGTTGTAAGGTGGAAGTGAAGCAAAAGTCTGCCGGTGTTTGATTTCATCTCAACATGTATGCAGCTGTTACACATGCTTATTCTGACATAGTTGTAGCTGTAATGGCAACAAAAGGTTGTTCTAGTATTTTGGATTTTTAATTTTGTCTTGAAAAACAAAGGTCTTGCACCACTTCAAGATGATTATTTTTTTGTTTTGTTTTGTTTTATTTCAGCTAAAGACTTAATTATTTGTGGTGGAAGCGTTGTCGCAAAACAAAAATTCAAGATGCGTGAATACTTTATCATTTCAGTTATCTTCCAGCATCACTCTCACGCACACCAAACCTGTCACACATGCATCCCACACTTGCAGCGTGAAGTTTAGATTGTTTAGATAATTTACATATCAAGTGTTGGCCAGAGCACTGGAAAAGCTGCTGGTAACTGCAGAGGCAATTGATCTTGTCCACACCGACTGGGGCGATTAGAGCCATGTGTCTCTTTGATAGTCTAGACGAGTGAACAGTTTGCTCAGCAAGGACTGAATCTGCCTCTGCGGTTCAGTAAAAGAGGCTTTGAAGCATGCAGCTCCACATGTCAACTGATAAAAGATTTAAAATGTCACATTAATCCGTCTCCTCCTCTCAATTCTTCTATTTTTCCCCCCACTTTCAGGTGCCGTACAGTGGGATAAGGAAAGAGCACACCTGTCCCTGTCTCCCCCACCTGACGTGCAAGAGTTCTTACGACCTGTTCAAATGTGTTGGAGACTTAAAAAAATAAATAACAAAATAACAAATTTTGTTATCTTAGCGAGGAATCAAAAGATAATCACAATAAAATTGCACTAAAGTCATCAGTACTGATTTGATGATCGATGCAGCCATGAGCAAGTCTGAGTACAGATGAGCTCAGACTCACTAAACAACAGAGAAAATTATGCAATTTTTTCCAACTTTTGAAAGGCAATCTGTACCATGTTCAAGTTTGCTGTATGCTTGTTGAGTGTTTCCATGAGAAAATCTGGGGCTTAAAGTTTACCATGTCTAGCTTTTGAAGGGGAAGTACTCTGTAAAATTGATCGTTTTGAGCTTTGTATTATACTATGACATTATTCCCTCATCAAAATCATACCTGAAACGTTGCATTGATTCTTTCATGCATGTTTGAGAAATCCTTTAATCTCCCATGGCAACCATTCAGCTGTGCAAAACTCTTGGTGGGACAGAGCGCCGCCTTCGAGGTGCAGCTCCTCCTGAAGGCTACAGTTTTCAATCTTCCCAGCATTCGCCTCACAGAGCTGCCCCGTCTACCCCACTGTCTCACCCATGTCTCCTTCAGACTAGCCAGCAGCTATTAGCAAAGACCTGGTGGCACTGCACATCTCCTGAGCTCATTCTATGAGCTACTTCTCAATGAAACGCTGGTAAAAAAAAAAAAAAAAAAAAAAAAAATATATAAATAAAAAAAAATTAAATAAAATAATAATATTTTTATAGGGGGGGAAATGGTT
>NW_015112812.1:7216-26248 GCF_001443285.1 Poecilia latipinna | reverse complement strand
AAAGAACCGGGGGGGCTCAGCAACCCCCGAACGCATCCTTAAAGGAGCATCTCAAAAAAACACGGGGGAAAAAAAAAAAAAAAAAAAAAAAAAAATATATATATATATATATATATATATATATATATATATATTGTTAAGAGGGGCAATGTTGTGATGGCAAAAGTAGGAGTTTCTTAAAGAGACAGAGGCCCAATTTCAAGGCGTTAAATTACGAAATCAAATGTCTTTTAATTCATCCTTGATATAGGTAGCATTTTTATTTTACTAAAAATAACAGTTAATTTGATTGTCTTATAAAATGATACAATGTACTTAAAGGGACAGTACGTATTATGTGGAAAACACATAATGCGTACTGTCCCTTTAAGGAATGAAATTTAGAAAAGAACTTACCAAGAATCTAACTGTGATGCAATTAAACTGGCACAAAACTGACAGCTAAGATTTCTTTTTCATAGTTGTTGAATTGTACAACAGATTTCAAATATTGAGTTTTCTGCTGCCAAGATGAAGGCAAATATTGGAACTAGAGACTTGGAGGAGAAACGACTGGAGGAGAAATCATCCTTACAGGAGAAAAGATTACCCAACTAGCACTGAGGAGCTTCGTTTGCCGTAAAATACACAGTCAACACCATCCACCTACAGAGGACCACAACAGATTGACCTCACCACATATAAACATGGAGAGCAGCCCTCTCCATCCACTGAGGTACTGACAGCATGGCTGAATATCTAGCCAGCAGCAAGATCTAGGTCATCAAAGCCCCCTGGAATAAAATGCAAAGTGTATTTACACTTCCAGCTGGCAAGACCCTGTGATCTGTTGAACTTTGACTGACAGAGTGCAGGTGGGCAACATTTTTCTGCTTAGCCTAGAAGTTGAAATTAGGCAGACAGAGCCCCCCTAACGCCCCACCCTGCATGGCTCACATGCAGCCTGAAGACAGGTGGGATCGTCTTTTACCGCTGACCATGTTTCAGTCGGACAGAGCAGATGCCTCAGCTGATGTTCTGGGAGCATGCTGGGAGAATCCTGTTCCCGTTTAAATGTTTTCTTTTTTCTTTTAAATGTTTTTCAGCTTACATGTGAAATTTGGGCTTTTACTGTAAAATACCAATAAACTTTTGGAAACCATAATAATCACAGAAAACATTTTTTTTAAATTGTCTTAGTAACAAAAGAGTTTAATACTTTGATGTTGTGCTGCAGATTTACATGCAAACATGCCAACATAAGTAAACCATTTAAAGGGAAAGTTAAGAAATCAAATGCCGCAGTTCAACTGCTAACTCACAGAGGAACCTTTATTTTTGTTTAATAACTCCAACTTCAGGAATGGGTGGAAAACATGTCTTTTGTAATATGTCAGGGTTTTCACCCATAAGCTGCCATTTGCCTTTAAATTGCTTTAATTATACCACTTGAACTTTTTCACATTTTGTCTATTTGTCACTGCAAATTTCAAGACGCTTCACTGGAATTTTATTTGATACACCAACACAAAGTAGTGCATGACTGCAAAATGAAAATGAATGGTTACTTACTGCAATCTTAACTAAAGATCAAACGACTAAATAGGCACCTCAAGATTTACAGAGATAACTGCAGCAAAAGCTGGTTGTGTGAAGCGTTACGTTGGGATATCAACGTAAACCACGACTCAGATTCTGAATTTAAGAAATGTCTTTAAAAATTGTTATTGTTTACCTTCCACTTCACAATTATGCACTACTTTCTGCTGGTCAATCACAATCCTAATAAAGCACATTGAAGTTTGTAGTTATGTGAAAAAATATGAAACTATTCGAGGTAGCAGTGCCAAAGTCCAGTCCTTCACACCTGCCATCCGGCCACTTTCAGACGCCTAAATCAGACAGCTGAATGCCCACACCAAGTTTCATTCGGCTCTGCAGAGACCTGGTAACGAGCCATTCATTTGATTCTGGTGTGTTGGAGCAGATGCACATAAAAGTTGCGGGACTGCAGCTCTAGAGGACTGGACTTTGGGTCCCCTGGTTTGGGGGTATAAATGCCCTCAGACGGTTCAGGTGGATTGCCAATGTGGAGTACTCCACCGTCCCAGCGTTGTCCGCTTGAGAGCTGCTTTCTCCAGTTCTGTGCTCTTCCAGGTTCGCATACACCCCCTCAGGCTTCTGACGAGGCTTGAAGTCCACCGTTGCATAGACTATTCCACTCGTTTCCTGAAAGAGTCAAAGTTGTATTCAGGGATTTTGTGGAGTAGAGGAAGTTCAAAACAACAATGTCTCCTTGTAAGCCGGGCAGTGAGTCAAAGTCACAGCTGGCTCCCAGTTCTGCACCTACCGGGGCGTCTCGTTTCTGTGACTCACACAGAGCGGCTCCATGTATGTCTACAGAACAGGAATGAAAACAACGCGGCATTACACTGGCTGACCCTTCTAAAAAAAAAAGCAACAGACAGACTGGCAGACAGTCACATTGGAGAGGTGTAATGAGTTTCAGGAAAATGCTTACTTGACTTTTTGCGTTTTGCTTTGACTCTACGGCAAACAGCCACAACAACAGATGCAACAGAGATCATTGCTGCGATGGACACAGTGACAAAAAGCGGCACGCTAAAATTCCAGGAGGCTCTGAAAGAGAGACGGGGTATGAAATTCAGCCGTACCTTACAAATCACAAACAGCAACACAAAGAAAAGGCTGCAGACCTGTCATTGTCTCTGAAGTCCTGTACTGGGACCAGTACAGTAGAAGAGGCCAGGAGTGTTGTGAAGCTGTTGGGGACCCTGACTGCGGCGGTTGTCAGTGGAAACTGAGACTTGCTGTAGTGATCAGAAGCTTCTGCAAAATCATCGGTTCAGAGATCCGAGTTTAGAGCAAGACCTAGAGGAAAAAGTTTCCTTTGCACGTCAAGAAACGGTATGCTTACTTACCAAACACCTCCACATAGTAGTCAGAATAAATTTGGGTCTGGGTTCCCAGAACGGCGCATCTGTAATAACCCGCATCTCCGACCTGCACGTCTGATATTCTGAATTCGATCCATCCGTCTTGCTCCGTTGTGGCGACTCTTCCCCTCAGTGAATCACAGGTGTACCCCGCACTGTCCAGCACTTTGTAGCATTGGCCAGGATACAGTTTGCAGCAGGACTTGTTGTAGCCGTTGTAAATCGGAGGAAACACGAGTCTCAGCACAATGAGATGAACCTCCTCAGTCCTCTGCTGCGCTTTTAGGAGGCAGTTCTCTGGAAAACAAGAAGTCAATTGTCATGTTTCAGTAAGATCTAATTAGCAGAAAATCCCAAACTGTTGCTTTGCCACACCTTGCAAAAGGCAGAACAACATAAAGAGAGTCTTCATCTTTCACCGAGTCTCGGCGCCTGCAAAGAGTTTTTTCCCGCTTGCAAGACGATTATAGGCAGCTCCTCAGCGGAAAGAAAAGGGAAGTTATTTTTTTCATCAGCAGAAAAAAAAAAACTGAAACATATGACAGGAGGTCCTCTGAGAAGATTTTCAGCATGATTTAAGTAATAAAGCATAATAATAAAAAAGACTTTTGCAACTATAACTTTAGCTTCCGTTTTTTGTTTGAAAGCAGCAGAAATTATTTCCTGATTGAAACATCACTCATAACCCATGTTCTTTTCACCCAAATATTTTATATAAAGATCAGCATATTTTTTTTGCTCTGACGCCTCATAAGTGTGGAAATTTGCCTGGAATTATGGAATAAGCAAAAACATCCCCTGAAACAAGAAATGTTCCTCCAGAACATACATTCAGCATTTAGCAATAGGGCAACATTCACTTTTCTAGTTCCCAGATGCAGTTTTCCCACTTCAGTGTTACTTCTAATGGCCAGCAAAATACTATGCTAGGCCAAATGTGCTGCAATTAAACATTAAATTATTTCAATAAAATGTGAAATACAGTGAACAAATAAAAACAAAGAGAAAAAAAGAATAGAGGAAAGGAGAAAATAACAAACTGACCAGCAGACAGAGAACAAAATCGTTGGGCCCAGTCAAACCATTGTGGTGCTGTGGTGGTGCAGGGGCAAAGCACAACCCATATATTGAGGCCTTAGTCCTCATGCTGGTGGTTGCAGGTTCAATTCCCAGCCTGGTGACATGTGCTGCATGTCTTTCCCCTCTCTCATAACCCTCTTTCCTGTCAAACTACTTTCAAATAAAGGCCTCTAGAGCCAATAAAACAAAAGCAAACTTTGCTTCTGATTGGTCTTTGCATCTTACACAACTGCATGTCATTACATGAGCTTCACATCCTCTAAACAGCAACATCCTGAATCTCTACTGCTTCCACGACCTCCCAACAACTGTTTTGTAGACATAAAAAAGCTCTAGACGTGTGTACGCAAAGCGATTTATTTGGTGTTAGCTTTTAACTTATGATACACATCTTACCAACTCAAAACACATCATCCATAATAAAGCAAAAGGCTAATGAAAAACGTATATACATAAATATTCAATAACTAAACAATTAACTTAATACAAATATAAAATAAACACTCCCTTTTGTCCTTCATTTCACTTACAAAACTGGGAAAAGAAGTTTTAAAATTTTCTAAAACATGTTGGATAACATCGTCTTGCGAGTTGAAGCAGCTCAGGCACACAAACACTGTACTTAAACCCACAAAACAGACAAACCTTGTTCAAATGTACTCTGAAACATGCAGCCCCTATTAATAATTTAGAAGCAACAAGTCTGAAAATGTGCATTTATTTTCCACAAGCTGTTGATCTTTTGCAGACGAGGCTTCGGTCCGCAGCCTTGTGAATGCGTGGATGCATATATGAGTTGAGGACGCGGCTGTCCGAGCTCGCGTGGACGTCTCTACTCGTTGGTGAAGGTAATGACATCATAGGGGATGCCCTGCTGCTGCAGCTGCTCCAGCTGCTCCGGTGTAGCCTCCGTGTAAAGTGTTTGGGTCTGCCCCATGGCTGCATCTGCTACAGCTGCAAGAAGAAAAGTTATGTTTATTATTATTGCTGACATCCCACTTGAGGTTGACGAGGAAAGAGGGAGAGAAACGGGACAGAAGCTCACAGAATTTATTGTATATTTTAAAGTAGTTCTGTGCAACTAAAAGCAATAATTTTTGCTTCAAGTAATAAATAAATAAAAAATTTAAAAAAAAAAACTATTTGATTTTGTGTGCATGATTCCTTTAGACTGCATTTGAAAGTAGTGTTTGCATATTGAGCAGTGAGCAAGACTCTAAAGAAAATAAGACTTACAAATATTAATGGCATTTTCTTCTCCTGAATAAAATTTAAGCTGATAGTGAAGGTCCACAAACCTTCCATATTTACATGGAAATTCAGCACAATCTGAGAAAACATCATGTAATATATGCAGCGGTACAAACGTGATGGAATATCAGGAAAAGTACAACAGAAAATGTAGAGTCCTTAGTACTTAAATTGCAGCAGAGGTTCACATTGGTGTTAGGTTTTCTATATTTGCCATCATTCACATGGAGATCTTAGGGAAGTCTTAAGCTGCTGTGAAAATGATCCAAATCTTCTTTATCATTATTATTAAATGTGAGACATGTAAATTAATGCAATCTTTTAAGCTTTTTCCACCTGTGACAGCAGAATGTGCTGCAGCTTCCAGGTCCTCCGTGTTCACCACCTGAGCCTCAGAGCTGACAGGTACGTACTGGATCTGCCCATCATGACTTACAGCAATCTGCACAAGCAAAAAAAAAAATAAATCATCTCATTGCAAATGATCCAGCATCAACCACCTCTCTTCAATCAGTTTAATTTACCGACGTTAAATTTAAAATAAATCAAGTCTGCCTTACCGGCTGCTCATGCTCGTATTGGATAATGTGTCCATCAGGCATCTGCCCAGCAGAAAAACACCTTCAGACATTGAAGGCTTTCATTGGGAAAAGTGAGAGAAACTAAATATTACCTGAATTTGGTTACCATCAGATACTACAACGTACTCCTGAGGAATTAAGTGGTCAACTCCATCCTGTGAGATGATGTACTGAACCTGAAAAAGAAAATAAAAAATGAATGATAAAAATACTGCAGCTTAAGCTTTATAAATGTAATAATGGTTTATATGTGAGCAGGCGACATTTAGTTTCTTATTAAAACGACCAGGCATAAAATCAAGAAAACTGTACTTAAAACTTTGTAATGTGATTTTAGGAACTAAATAAAGAACATTTTCAAACAAAATACATATCTTTCATTATTTATAATGCCTTTTGACCATAGTTTGTCATATAATTAGCCATAATAAATTCACCCAATGAATCAGCAAAGTGTCTCTTACTTCTGCCACCTGGCTGTCTCCAGTCATCAGGTGCTGAACAGTCTGACCGTCGATGGTGGTTATCTGCTGGATGTACGGCCCTTCCTCCTGACGAATGCACAGAGAAATTAATGTTTTTATATATATTCAAACAACAAGCGAAAATCACTCACTTAATTTTCAAAGAAGTAAATGATCATTTTTGTAACGTTAACACTAGAACTGCTGGTGATGGTACCTGATCGGACAGCGGCTGCTCTTGAGATACAATGATGTGATCCTGACCGAGGGCCTGCAGCCGCTCTGGAGTGATCGCTGTCTGATGAGCCTGCAAGGCTGTTGCAAAAACAAATCAATGATTTGATGTTTTGTATCAAATCATAGCAAAAAAAAAAAAAAAGACAGTCAATTATGTTGGTCAATTAGTTCTTCACTGTAACAATGCTTCTTGGCTTTATTTCCTTTTAAATTACGCAACATTGGGAAGGAAAATGCATTTGTGGGTTGAGCAGCAAAGTTGCCAGTATGCCACTTTAACCCGATAAAAACTTAAAATCCTTGCCACTGTTAGCGGAATCTCATCTTGATATTTCTTTGAACTGAGATTACCCCCAAAGATTAAAATTCTTGTTTTCTGCTTAATCTTTTTAACCAGATGACATATTTATTGCACTGATCAACACCAGTGCAATGTAATATACAAATTAAGGTAACACTTTATTTGAAGGGGCGTGCATAAGACTGTCATAAACATGACATAACATCTGTTATGAACATGAAGGAGTCTTTATGAATCTTTAAGACTGTTGTAATGAAGCGTCATTTGGTAAATAATGACACTTTTATGGCAAAGTTGCAATAAAAGCTCATTAAAATTGCCAACTTTGCACTATTGCACTAAAAGCTGTACTAAAACTTCCATTAAAAGTAAATTAAAAGTGTCAACTTTGCACTAAAGTGTCATTATATACAGAATGACACTTCGTGACAACAGTCATAGAAATTCATGAAGGCTCCTTCTTGTTCATGACAGGTGTAATGTCATGTTTATGCCAGTCTTATTCCCACCCCTTCAAATAAAGGGTTACCCATGTTATTGTTGTGAGTGTGGCTTACACTGCAGGGTGGCTAAGGCTTCTTCGTCACTGTTCACAATGATTGTTTGCTGAGATGCGCTGCTGCGGCTTTTGCGAGTGGGATGATCCTGACTGTGGAGACGCTCCATGTGGAACTTCAGATGACCATTACGGTTAAACCTTAAAGAGAAAAACAAAAAAAACAAAGAACCAGTCATATGTACAGATGTTCGGCACATTTCATCCTCAAATCTTATTCAAAAAACAAAAAAAAGTTCGCTTCCAACCTTTGTCCACAATGTTTGCAAGCGAACGGCTTCTCGTTGGTGTGGGTCATCATGTGACGACGCAAGTCTTTCTTATTCTTTGAGGCAAAGCTGCAACTTGGACACTTATGCGGACGCAGGTAGGAGTGCATCCCCATGTGAGACTAAGGATGTTGTGCAGAAGAGACAAATATGTTTTCCCTTCTTTGATACTAAATGGTGCTTAAATTAACAACTAAAATTACATTAAATATCTGATAAAGAAATGAATTCATGAAGCTGCTGCTGAGAGACGTGCCTTCACTTCGGGCCATGAGGTTGAGGTGAAATCACAGTCAGGACATTTAAAAGTGTTGGGATCCAAGTGCGCCCTCTTGTGGTTCTCCATGTCGGAGCGACCGTTGAATGACTCCATGCAGATGCGGCAGCAGAATCTCTTGGTGTTGGGAGAGCTCGTCGCCGTCGGCGAGGGTGGAGCTTCGCTGCTCAGCTGGCAGGAGAGACGAAGCACACGTGTGAGAAACCAGAAACGACGTTTATACACCCCCCCCTAATGAAAATACTGGTCGTTACCTCTACTTGCTGCAACACGCCGTCAGCCAGGGCTGAAGTCAGATAGTACTTGTCGCTTTTCAGGTTCTCTGATGCAGAGACGTCTAAACCCTGACTGCTTTCATCAGCACTGAAACACAGCGTTTTAACAGGACTAAAACCTGAAAGCACTTATCAGAATTGAAAGAAACAGATATTCTCTGTGTTCTGTGTTTAGTCACCTGTATGCGGGGCTGTGGACTTCTCCGGCAGGCTCTTCAACAACACTGAACTCGCCTCCATCCTCGTAGCTTTCTATGGCAATGTGGGTAAGCTCCCCAGGGTCAGAGGCGGCTGCCTCGTAGGCCTCCTGCAGCACTGCTTCACCGTTCTCAGACACGTGAAAGGTCATGATCTTTTGACCCTGGCCGGGTGCAACGGTCAGGGCACCGACTGCTCCACCTTCCCCCTCACCACCTTCTGATTTCAGCACTGCCACCTGTGAAGCGTGAAGGGTTAAATGTACCCTAAATATTAACAAATTCTTGTAAAACTATGGTTAACCCATGAACCCTTTCACATTTTGTCACATTACAGCCACAAATTTTAACGTATCTTATGTGACTAACCAACACAACGTAGGGCATAATTGTGAAGTGGACAGAAAAAATGCAAATGAGAACGATAAAGGTGCATTGAATTTCAGCTTGTATTTATTTAGAAGAGTCTATGGTTGTTCTGTGAAGTTGCCAGAAGTTTGCTAGAGATCAAACTTCGTCATGAGGACTAAGGGAGAGAGTCAGCAGCTCAGGGACAGAGTTGTGGAAAAGTTTAAAGCAAACAAGTCCCAAATAAGTTCTGTCCCTCGCTTTACAATGTCAAGATTTCTGGATACGGAACGACTAGACGCCTAGCAAAACACCGAAACTGACCGGTTTCAAGAACCAACAGAGATTCACAGCTCAGTTGTGCAAAACTGTTCCCATTAAAAAAAAGGTCTTGACACAGGAACGCTGGTCTTACTGAAAGAGTGGTAGGTAGAAAACCGTTGTTTAAAGAAAAATGTTGACAAAATTTGCAAAGTTCTAAAAAGGTATGCACAGAGTTGGTAAGAATTGCTACAAATACGTCTTACAAAGACAATTTTTAACAAACCTGTAAAGAGTTCCCAACAATTTCCCGAGCGTTGCTCATGTTCAGCAACAGATCCAGGGCATTTTGAGCAGACAGACCACCAGACTCAGCTAAGGAACAGATTCAGAAAAAGTCAGGTTGACACGTTAAAAAATATCAAAGAAATGCCTTGCTAAATAATGAGCTGACCATGTTCGTAGATTATAGTTGTATTTCCCAATGCGTCCTGGGTCACTGAAGCATTTTCTATCCCCTGCATAGCCTGTAGTGTTTCAGGATCCACAGTAATCTAAAGAACGGTGATGAGAAAAAAATAAATAAATAAAGCAAAATATAACAGCAAAGTGATGTAAGCTGTTTAATAAAACGGTATAAATGGACTCACTATGGTGTTCTGTAATGTCGGACTGTTGCCGTCATGTTGTTGTTTGAGCTCCTCTATCTGCTGCAGGGTGAAGAAGGGTTTCCTTCGCCTTCTGACTGGCTCGTCAGGGTGAGCCAGAGCCCACTCGTCAAAGGCCTCTGGGTGGCGACACTGCACATGGAGACGCAGGTTCTTCCTGTGTTTGGTGGTGAAGTGGCACATATCACAAGAGAAAGGCTTCTCCCCTGCAGAGAGACGCAATGCCATGAGTACAGACTCATTATAACGGGGAGGGTGGGTGGGAACATGGAGACACAATGAAGTCTCGACTCAAACACCGACCTGTGTGTTTGATGGCCATGTGTGAGACCAGGAACTCCTCTTTGGACGTGGAATATTTACAGTAGTCACACCTGAAGGGCCTGTCGTTGGTGTGGGAGAGCTGATGGTTGAGCAGCAGCTTCTTGTTTTCACAAGAATAGTCGCAAAACTCGCACTTGAACCTTGAAAATGTACATAGACGTAAATTTACGACGCATTTTTTGCCGTTGCAATATTGCTCGTGAAAAGGTGCCGAAGAATGAACAAGAACAGAAAGCTTTCAGTACTCACTTGTCTCCAAGACTCTGGATGTGGGTCAACAAGTGCATTTTGAATGTGTACCTCTTCTTAAAGGATTTTCCACACTACGAAAAAACATAAAAAGGCTCAGGAAAATCTCTTCATACGCAGAAAATTGCGACGTAAAAGCAGAATTTGACGCGAAAAGGCTCCACACCTTGTCACACATGTGTGGCTTCTCAGAGCTGTGAGTTTTCATGTGTTGGGTGAGTCTCTTTTGCATCGGGTACACCTTGTCACACACCGGGCACGGGAACTCCAACACCTTGGGAACCTGCGGGGATGAAAACGACAAACACGCTGGTGAGAGATAACACAGACAGAAAAGATCTGCCCATCAAACCAGAAAATATGCACTCAGACTTTCTGCCCAGGGCGGTATGTCCTGCAGGGCGTCAAAAGGCTTAAATTATATTTCTGTTGCTTATTCTTAATTTTACATGGGTGGACGGGTCTGACGGCGTTAAAGTTGCTAGTTGGTTCACAGATTATGATTTAGCACCAAACACTGTAATTCTGTGTTTTGAAAGAGTCTTGGTGGCTTTTGACAGTTTTTTTTATTGCAATGAACGGAGATCCTTTCTCATTTGAGATTTTTCCATCCATCTGTTAATCAGTTTCATGAAGGGAACTGACACTGCTGCTTTATAGCAAGCACTGACGAGCAACAACATTAAACTTATTCAAAGATCTTTTTAGCCAGGTAAAAATAGTTATTTCGATTTATCTTATCCCCTGTGACAGACTGGCGACCTGTCCAGGGTGACCCCGCCTCTCGCCCGGAACGTTAGCTGGAGAGGCACCAGCAGCCCTCCCGACCCCACTAAGGGACAAGGGTGTAAAGAAAATGGATGGATGGATTTATCTTAAGGTGTATGTTTTTTGAAATTTTTTTTTCTTTCATATTTAATGACATTTTGATGATTTATGTCTTGTTATGCTCATAATCCTCAGCTTTCGGCCTGGGCTTTGTGAAAAGTGCTATTACTCACCAACTCTTTTTTTCTTCTCCTGCAAGATCATAAAGATATTATTAGTTGTAATTTCAGAAATTATGGCGAAAACTTATTACATATTTGTTAAGTTGCTCACTTCTCTTTGCTGTGAACTGCAGAGTGTCGAATAACATCTTTCTTGTAAACACTTGAGTAGTCACACTCCTCACATTTAAATGGCTTTGTGCCTTCGTGATTGAACATGTGCTCCTGCATAAAAGAAAAAAAGTCTTCTTGTGACGCATTTCAGAAAATAAAGTGATGTGGAGCCTGAAAGCTGCGAGTTGCTTTGCTTGTACTGACCTTCAGTGAAGACCAGCGCTTGCAGCGGTAGCTGCACTGGAGGCACTTAAACAGCTCCGGGTCATTGCCTTCATGAGAGTCGATGTGAAAGCGCAGATCCTCCTGGGTGAGGAAGCGCGAACCACAGATCCAGCAGTTGTGGGGCCGCAGCAGAGGTTTGAGTGATTTATAGTACCGACTAGAACATGTTGAAGTCGAATAAGTCATTTATGCATCATAAAATCTTTTCATGCCACTCATGACAATATTTACAAACTTTGGAGCTTACTTGCGATTCATATACTTCCTGTATTTCTTGCGTAGGAAGCGCTTAGAAGGTCGGCCCCGTTTCCTCGGGAGGAACTCTTCCTCTGGCTGGGAGTTTGACGAAGGGTCTTTGTTCTCTGAGTCAGATTGGCTGATCGCTGCTTCAGCTGCATCCTCGTTAATCTCTCTACCCAGACCTTGGCCCAAACCAGAAGAGCTTGCCTCTTCAGCTGCAGACGGATCCGCACTGAGCCTGGACCACTTAGAGATGCTTTCTGCTTCTGTGACAAACAGCCGAGGATAAGCGACAAAGCGACCGCAAGCTACAAGTTTGAATTTGTGTTATTGCAAGCAACGTTTCACCTTTGCTGCTGTTCCCTTCACCAGAAACGTTGTACTTCCTCGGGCGACCGACCTTTCGCCGGGGACGCCCTTGAGATGAGGAGGAGATGGGAGTGGATGTTTTCTTTGGGAAAGCTGAAAGTCTCCCTTTCATCTCCTGATCTATTGGGTTGTAGTCGCTGTCCTCTGGAGACAAACAGAAGAGCAACGTTAAGGTTGTAATGCTCCAAAATTAGCCTCAGTGCTTCAACTCTTGTTTTTTGTCACATTATAATCACAAACTTTAATGTATTTTATAGAGATTTTATATGACAATTTATAAGGTTAAATGAATTTGATATGTTGCATTTAATATGTTTTATAACTTGAAAAACTGTGAGTTATAACTTAGTAATACATTTGAATATGCTCTTAAAACATAACTCTTTTAACTTGAATTTTGGCCCACTACAGATTATGAGTTCATCAAGTTTGTCTACTTTTATTGATGCTTTTATTTCTGAGTAGATTTTTTAAAGTATTTTATTTCAAATGTTTTTCATGTTCAGCACTTTGTTTTTTGCTTTCTGTTTTTAATGGTAAATGTAAAGGTGGGCTGACTGAGTTAAGCCAAGTCCACCTGTGTGTAATTTAATCATAGTTTAAATACAAAACCCCTAAAGTCACAGGTTGGAAAAGAATAGCATTTATTAGAGAAGTAGCACCATGGTAGCTCTGGAGGAGCAACAACAGAGCTAAACACAAACACACACCACAACATCTAGGAATTTGTTTGAAAATCATGTTTTTCTGTCCTCTTCACAATTATGTGCTATTTTGTGTTACCTAATACCTAAAATTCCAATAAAATGCAACAAATTGTGTCACTGCAACAAGTCAAAATGTGAAAAGGTTTAAGGAATACTTTTGCATAATGCTGTAGATGTTGGTTTTACAACTTAAACAAAGGCGAGAGGAAATCCACTCAAGTGTTTAAAGAAAATGTTTCCCGCCACTCACCTTCTGGATCGTCGATGGCGCCAGCGTCCACAATATCGTCCTCTTCTTCTTCTGGTTGCTTCACGGCATCCTTCACCTCTTCCGCTTTCCTCCTTTCTGCCTCTTCTCGCTCTGCTTTTTGACGAGCTAACGTCTCGCTTTTAGGAGGTCGACCACGTTTCCGTTTCATTGGTATTTCACCTTAACAAAACAAAACAAAACAATCAGTAAATAAGAATAAAAAAATATGATTGCGACTATCCAGTCAGCTTTCTCGTTTATAGACATCATCAGAATCCTTACCGGCGGGTTTAAAGTGTTTGTCCCTCATGTGGTTGATGAGCGTGTCTTTGGAAACGCTTTTGTACGGACACATCTTGCACTTGAACTGATGAACAATCACCACCTCCATCATCTCTTCTAACTCAGCCAGGTTCGGCTGGTGGTCTCCTGAACTGCGCGCCACGGCTGATGTGTCCATGTCTCTGGAGAACCCCGGTTCATCCTGGGAGCCCCGAGGCTCCTCCGGGCACGGGGAGCTCTGTTGGGCCGGTTCAGGTTCTTGATTAGACGCATATGTGCCGCTGCTGCTGATGTACAGACCAGGTTGACTCTCGTTGCATTCCATCGCCTCAGGAAGTCCGCCCGTGCCCGCCGTGTCTGCAAGCGGGTGATCTGACGAGGAGCTGTCGTCGTGATAGAGGGATGCCTCAGGGCCGTTGCTGTTCTCCGTGTAGCAGGAGTGCTGTGGCTGCTGCTGCGAGTGCTGTGGCTGATCTGGATCCTGGTTCTGGTCATCATCATCATCATCGTCATGTCTAGTCTGATATTGCGAACAGCCGGGCTGCTCAGAGTCTGCAGCCGCAACACAGTCCCCTCCAGACTCTCCTGCGTACTGTCGACTGGTCTGGGTCCGGTGGTCGGCGCTGCTGTCGATGTAGCCGCGCGAATGATGCGGCTGGTCTCTATCATCTGCTACACACTGTAGATACCCAGAGCTGCAATCCACCACGTAGTGGCTTCTGCTGGTGGGGTTTGAGTCAGCTCCGCTGCATTCCACGTATCCAGGAAGGTCCTGGTCACTGTTGTTCCCGCTGTAATCAGGGAAGCCAGTCTGGGAGCGAGTCTGGTCGGGTTCCTCGCCCGAACACTCGAGAAATGACGATGAAGACTCCTCAGTCTGGTCCGGGCCGTCTGCGCTGCAGTCCATGTACTGGGAAGGATGGGAATGCTGGGGCTGGTCAGGCTGGCTGCTGCTCTCTTCTCTGTAACAGGAGTGTCCTGGATGATCATCGGGTTGGTCCGGTTCAAGGCCGCCCTGCAGGTCTCCCTGATCCTGGCAGGTGGACGTGGGGCCTTCAGCGTGAGCCTCAATGGCGACACGGTTGGACATGGCTGAAGATGACATCTGGGCTACCATAGGAGCCCCTGCAACATGCAAGGAACAGAGATGGATTTGAAAACGTTCACTTAGTTGTGTGGAGTACATGAAGAAACAAAAGTATGGATGATCTTATTGCTTTACTGAAATTCATCCTTTTACATTCACGTGGCACAGCACCACATGGTGGTGAAGATAATATACCTGCTCTGAAAATAGACATTTCATGAAAGTGATGATAACATTTAAAGTGGGTTAATGGATGAAACACACTTACCATCATCTGGTCCTTGTAAAACAAGATACTGTGTAGTTTCTGCACCTCCGTCTTCTGCGCTGGTGACAGCTATGCAACCTTAAATAAAAACACAGCAGACATCACTCACTGTACTATGAAAAATAAGTACAGTTCCTCGAACTTTTACACACTTGCGTGCATTAGTGGGATTCAAAACTGGGATTTTATGCAACAGACAGATGAAAGAATAAGGAAAATTATATATGATTTGAAATTTTGTTTAAACAAATAAAACTGTGAAGGGTGGTCAGAAGTGGATGGAGTTAGATATAGGCTTGAGTAAGATTTGCAAAAGAGTTCCAGCAGAACAACCGCCCTGAGTCCACCACCAAAGCTGCAATGAAATTTGATCAAAGCATATTTATGCATTGGAAAGTTCCAGTCAAACTCAAAGCCTAAACTTGTTAGAGAATCAGTGTCAAGACTCACAAACTCACAGGACTTACAAATAAAATCAAAATTAAACACATCGACAATTGCAGTTGCAAAATGACAAAGTATGAAACTGTTCAAACATATGGACACTCTCAAGACTTCTTAGACTACAAAAGGACAAAAAGTATGAAATTCTTTTTCGGAAATACCGTTCATGACATCGGGGCCGATGGTGGACTCTATGATCTTGTCGATTGCAGACCCCAGATCAGATGAGGTAGATGCTGTGGAGTCAGAAACCATCATAGCTCCGTCTGACACAGCACTGGAGTGGACCAGAACTTGAGCCGATTCAGACACCAGCAGTGACTGGGTCACCGTGGAGACACTGGACACGCTGGTGGACTGAGCCACGGAAGACGAGTCTGGAAGATGAACTGAAGAAACTCTGACGTCTGTGCTGGAGCTGGTCTCTGGGATGAACACCTGGAAAACAAGCGGAAGCAGCACGTTGTCTTCCGATGGCTTAATTAAATTCAAGCTGTCTTCCAAAAGAGGACATTCAGAAAACCTCACCACGAGTCCTTCTGAGCTCTGTCCCACATGACAGTCTGACTCTGGGGCCTGCGTGTGGGAGGCAGCAGCATCACTGCTGTCTGCGGACATCGCCTCTGATGATTCCATGCCCATGCCGCTTTCAGACGGCTCCTCCATCCCCGACGGGCCTGCATCGCTGCTGCTTTCCACCTCATTCTCCTCCGAATCCATAACTACAACAGAAGAATAAAATAAATTAGGTCAAAGTTTAATCTTTAAAACATGTTAAAAACATTCACGTAGGTGTACGGTTTCAAGGTACATACATCTAAGCAATATTTAGTTGCCATCAAGCAATTAAGCAATTAAGTGTTAAAAGAAGATCTTGCTCAAATGTAAAATAGTAACTGCCAGTTAAATAGTGGAGGGTAAGATGCCCCTAAAAGCTCATGTGATCCAATTGATTATTTTAAACTCTAATTTTTTAACACAAAAATGATCAGTGATAGATTTATGACTTTGTTTATATATGACTTATCAGCTGGTAATGTTTTTTTTTATTCAAAAGTAGTCAATGGTAAGCAGAGAAATATTTTAAATAATCAAAACCCATTAATGGAGCAGGTGGTGAGAAGCCCACTGGTGAGATCATCAATGCTTATTCCAGTATTTCATCAGTTTGCAGCATTTAAACCAAATACAAATGAAGAAAACATTGACTCATGTCTGTCTGTTTCATCATCTCAATGTATTAAAAATATTCCTAACACATTTTAAGATTATATTGGCCTCAAGTGTATCTATTAAAATTAACAAATGATTTTGAGTGTTGTCTTGCCAAACCTTGTCAAAATAATTTCCACCAAGCTTGAGTCATACATTTATTTACATAATTGTCACATAGAATTACTTCATGGTTAGTAACTTGGATATCTTGAATTCTTACCTTTGATTACCTAAATCTAAATTTCTGATGACTCAACTGTAAAAATACTACTGATGTGCACCACTGTGATTGTGCATAGCAATAATTCAAAATTTTGCCAGCTGGGTAGCCTACTTTGGAATACGCAAAGAATATGGGACTGCCTCTGGTTGCAGCATTTCATCTTTATCTCTCTAAATGAGATTGATTGAAATTATTTAAAGCCCTGTTATTTCCCGCGAGGGAAATACAGTCTAATACTATCATTCTGCCTCCACCTAAAGCTGTTTGTGGTAGACAGGATTTCACAAGTTTTTTAATGAGCATAACAAACACACTTCCTTACAAAGGTGACCCAATTGAAGGAGATATAAATAGGTTTGCCTTCGGCACCTTTATTTTAACAAGAAAGGGGGGGAAAAACAACCAACGACAGACGCCTCTTATTTTTGTTTTCAGCCTCAATCTTATATTTTGGATTAAGTACTTTGCTACTTAAAAGTGTCGACTAATATACCTACGTTTCTCCTTAATCATATGTCCTGCCTAGCACCTTTGTCCTTACAGATTCCAGGGCTTTTAATAAACGTGCATTTTGGAGGATAAACGTGATTTTCATTGATCATGATTCAGAATAAGTCTTCTTGTTTACTGTTCATTTGCTTATCCAGAGGCATAAGCTAACAAGTTAACATAGAAGCTAACGGATTAGCATTGTGTTGGATCAGTGGTACTACTGGAATGCGTTTTAATATGTCTTAACAAAAACAGGCCCCGTTTCTAATGTTGTAAGGCTGACGCTAGGCAAAAATAAAGCCGTCCCAAACATAAAATAACAACATTATCCCAGCACAAAGCTAATTTGGCTCAGACAGTGGCAAAGATTAGCAGCTTTAGGCAGGCCTAGCTGCCCTTCACCCTGCCTGCTGCGCGTCGCCATTATACACCACTTCAAGTCTTTTCCATTCAGGCATTCTATGAGCTCTACTGGCCCGGGGACCTCGAGGGCCTGAGCGGCGACAGACCGCCCAAATACCCTCCCTGAAGAAAATGAAAACATTTTCCTTTCCAAACATCAGAATTGTTGCTCTTTTTTCTTACCTCGTATTTTTGAGGAGATGAGTATCCTGTAGCGTAGAGGCACCGAGTAGATCACAACATAGCAACCGATAATTGTCGATTCTTTCTAGTCGGGCGCCATGAGTATCTCCTCGCTTCCTGTCGTTGCAACCGGATCTTATTTATTGTTTTTGTTTCAAAGGGCACTTTTTGAGATTTGCAAATTAAACAAAGACATCAGCATCGACCATCAGCTTTTACCGTGTAGAGGTCCCCGATTAGACCCGAGTAATAATCTGATATCTTTATCATTTTGTGGACTATTGTTTTTAGAGGAGGACGTATTACACAGAAGTGCGGAGGAATATTAGGCTTAACTGCCTTTAAACATATTTACACAAATTCAGATGTTAAAAAAGTCTCCTAAATGTGCTTTTCATAACGAATTTCTATGTAATGTAAAACCCGTAAATTAGTGGTGATTTGTAATGCTAAGAAATCTTTCAACAGAACATAATAAAAAAATGTCTCGTCTTCTGTTAATTTTCTGTTCTTTACTGCAATTTCTTGTTTGCATTTGAAGTCTTGTTTCTAGAAATGCCGTGTGCTTTGTATAATTTATTAAATAAAATACAAATATGTGTTAATCAAATTTCTTTGGTGCATTTCTCAGATCAGAATCAAGATGTAGTTAGAGAATTTCAGACTTCACTCTAAAGAAGTCCTATAGAAAATTATAAGGTTATAAGGGCTGTCAGATTGCAGTTAATATATATATATATATATATATATATAATAATATATATAATAAACAATATATATATATATATATATATAGTTTATTATATTTTTCTGTTATTGGCAGTTTTTCAAGATTCACTTCTATTATTTCTTCCTACAATAAAAATTCAAATATTTTACCCAGCTGTTGTTATTATTATTTTTTTATTTAATACAATTTCTGGAAACCCAGTATGTGAAAAAGTCGTTTGGTAAACGGTTTTTGTACTACGACCCCTAACTTCCATTCCTTTCTCTGAAAGCTAAATCCCTTATAGTCATAAGGGATTTTAAGAGATCTTCTTTTATTGATTTGGCACCATTTGGCACCATGGCTCGTTAGAAGGCCAAAGAAGAAAATTGACATGTTGAGGAGGTTACAACCACCAGACAGAGAAGTAAAACAAGCGGTCCTCAAGGACCCAGTTTGGGCACCCCTGTAATTGGCTCTGCTCTGCTTACAGGAGCCCTTGACTGTTATTTTTTTATAAGCCATCCTTACGAAACAAATCTGACTTGTATTGTCTAGT
>NW_015112812.1:0-2572 GCF_001443285.1 Poecilia latipinna | reverse complement strand
ATATAACACTCTGCAAACAGCCGATTCGTTCAGAAATTTCTTTCTGTTTCTCACCCTCTTGCTTGAGGATGTCAGTGATGGCCTTCTGGACAGCAGTCAGGTCAGCAGTCTGACCCATGATGGCGGTTTTGAGTAATGACCCAGGCTGGGAGTTTTTAAAGGCCTCAGGAATCTTTTTCAGGTGTTTAGAGTTACTTTGTTGATTCAGATGATGAGGTTAATTACTCATTCAGAGAACCTTTTCATAATATTCTAATTTTTTGAGACAGGGATTTTGGGTTTTCATGAGCTGTAGCCAAAATCATCAAAATTAAAACAATAAAAGACCTGAAATATTTCAGTTGGTGTGCAATGAATCTAAAATATATGACAATTTTTATCATGACATTATGGAAAATAATGAACTTTATCACAATATTCTAATTTTATGACCAGCACCTGTATGCTATGACCTTAAGAATGTTTTCAAGCCATTTCACTGTATATTGGAAATAGTGTTAGGAGTTAACCCTGTAATCATTGGGTTTCCAGTTTGAATGCCTACTACGTCTGTCTTAGTCGACATGCTTTGGCTGCTAGTGGTGCCAGTGCATGACAGCCTCACTTCTGTCAGACTGACTGAAACCAGCTGTGGCTATAACCCTATTGTGTGGTGAGCTAATGCCCACCACCATCAGTGTGTAAATTACTTAATGTAGTGTAAAGTCCTTTCAGTTCCTCTAGACTGAGTGAAGCACTATACATTGCTCCACATGCCATTTATTATTTATCTGTGATAAGATGCTTCCACATGACATATTTAGTCTGTGCTTGCAGTTTACCCCACTTAACTGTTTCACAACATAAAAAAGTGTTTAATCATAATGGTAATAAAAAAGAACATACATTTTCATAAAGATTTAATTTGATAACCAAAAAAAAGGTGACACAATAATTTTCACTGTTAAAAATGGAATTAGTATTGCTAAGTTTTTGTATTATTTTGCTTATTAATTTATAAGGGTCACATAATTTTTAGGCAAAGCATAGTGTTCTAATTGAAAATAAAAATTCAAAGACTACCTTGAATGTATTAATGTCATCTACCTTTAGTTAACATGTGTAATGTAAACAAATTAATTTAACTGCAAAGTCTTTTACTGTGTTGATTCCACTCATGATCAATAAGAAATCCTGCAAGTTTGAAAACATTTGCTCTTTATTTGCCAAAGTTAGGATGGGGGAACAAAATATATGATGAGGGGAATTAACACAGTAATAGACTTTGCAGTTAAATTAATTTGTTTCCATTTTATAGAGGGGGAACAGATTTTATCAGGCCGCTGAAATAACCATTCTCTCCTCTCCTCCCCCCATAACTTTGGGAATTAAAAGAGCAACTGTTTACAAATACTCAAAAATTATGTGTGATGGCATACTAGACATTTCCTTAAACCAGTAATCTGTCATTTTACATTAGCATGGGATTGACCAAAACGTTTACTCTTATCTTTTCAGGAAGTCTTTATTTTTGTGCCCTGCTATCAGCCAGCTTCCCTCTTCCTTTATCAGAAATTAAATATTATAAATTCACATTACGTGTTGGAAACCTGTGTTTGTTGACTGACTTTTATTTGTTAGGCTTACGAGACAAAAGCTGAAAAAAAAAGATCGATTCTCTTCGCGTTTAAAATAACACAAAACAGCGTATAAAGACCTCCACACAGGACCTTGTTTATTTATGTATGTATTTTTATTTTGATAGCTGCCGATTAAACTGAAAGTTACAACACTGACATGATTACATGAGTAGTTTTTACCGAGAAATCGATCAGAAGCGCCGTGAAAATGGTCAAATCCGCCTAATCCACTTCTCTGGCTGCAATGCGCGCTCCCGACACAGGGGGAACAGATTTTCACAGGGGAACAGAATTTCTCACAAGACCGGCCTTCGAAGGACCCGTCCTACGTAGACCAGTCCTTCGAAGGATGCAGACCCTGAATTCGGACATAGCCCATTATAGAAAGGGGACTGACCCACATTACTTCCTGTCTAAATTTAGAAAATAAATAAGAAAAATAATAAAACAAAAAATAAATAAAATCATCAATTATCAAACTACAAATAAACTCTGTAAATAATACAAAAATAGAAATTTAAGAATAAAGTAACAAAATTCAAATGGATAAAGAAATAAAGAAAAAATAGCTCCAACAACTTCTATTCCGCCTTTTCTCACTCTATATGTCGGCATTACTCACGGACCCGTTGCCATGGCAACCGACAAACAACAGCTCAACGAGCAGATAGAGCAGAGATCACCGATCAGGGGAATCAACACCAAAAAGCAAACATTTCCCACACAAAAAAGTAGCAAAATCACTAAAACAGAACATCCAGTCTGTTACATTATGTTGTCAGGCTTAATGTCTATATTGTGATTATTAATAAGTTTTCGCCTGAACACCACGGTGGTTGATTAGCTGATTTAAACAGCTGCTCTACTGATGACTTGGTGGGCGGGTTGACCTGTTTTAGTGAACTGGGTGAGTTATTGAAAATATGTCATAAGGAAATGTTGAGACCCCACCT